>NC_057798.1:660982936-660988024 GCF_018294505.1 Triticum aestivum | reverse complement strand
CTCGAATACGTAAAACACACACATACCTCTCTAGGCCCTGCCAAATGCATCAACTACACATTCACACATGTTACATCACGTACCCCATTGATCTAAAAAGCCCTCTCTGCACGTTTATTTCACATACAACATTCCTTTTGAATAAAGTGTGGCCAAAAAATTATTTTAGAATTTCTACATATATACAACATTACAAAGTTATATGGAGGAGTACAAACGCTAATTTGCATTGCATTGTGCCCACAATGATATTTATTCCGCACTGTGAATTTGTATATTTTTATACTACATACAAAGTTAGTCATAATAAAGAGAAACGAAGAGCATCTCTCTCTCCATCGCATACCCCCCCTGTACGGCCCTTTCACGTATGCACACAAAACTATCTCCATGTCCTCTAAAAGCAAGCCCCCAGAAAATTCACGCGTGTTTCATCTTTCTCTCGCGATATATGCAATGACGATCATTGTATTTGAAGTGAAAGCGCGATACATACATTGGACTTCATAATCCACTCATTACGGTCACCGTTTACGTTTAGTGGTTATTATACAGTCACGAGCTCATCGTACAACTTTGTATTTTGCTCATGACATGACTAGTTGACCAGTTGAACGCTCCACGTGGCACCTGATCTAGTGTTGCATCACATCATCTCACTAACATCGTGCCCACCTTCGACTTGTATCTACTCTACATCTACACTATTATAAAATACTTAAAATACACTCTTATAAAAAACAGAGTTGGTGATGATGGTGTGCCTGCCATCCTGCAATATAGGCCGTCCGATTTATATCTGACGGATAGGAAAGAAACTATGGCAGTTTTGCAAAAAGGTACCCACACACCTCTCCCCATTTGCAAATAAGGCCTTCCCCCGTTCATCCTTTTCTCTCACAAGATAAACAAGTCATACAAATGCATCTTGATGTTACGTGCAATGCACACGCATCTTGCTAGTAAGAATGAAAACAAACGACAAAAAAATATTTTGACGGTGGTGCGAAGTCATGACCGCGGGCACAGCGGACAAGGTGGCCTTGTATTGGTATGCTGAGCCGTCTGTTTTAACACACAGGAGCTGGTGTGGTGATTATACACACACGCACGCATGCACACAAACTCCATCCACGCAACACTCACACAAACACATGCACCCACGCACACACGCAACACTCACACGTACACACGCAGCCATGCACGCATGCAACACTCACACGCACACACGCACGCATGCATGCACACACCAGTACACCACACGACCAAGACACACTCTCACGCTCAAGTGCTCAACCTACACGTGCATGCGCACATATCAGGCCCTGACATACACATACACAACCAGGTGATTCCCACGCATGGGTTGGAGCCTTCTCGCGCCTGCGTAAATTTGTGTTTATCTGACCTTTTCCCTATGCGAACTGACAGGTGGGACCCACAAGGAACATGGTCAATTTAACTAGTCAACATGGCGCCACGCAGACTATTTGGCCGGTTAACAGAGTGCAATCCGGTGCTGAACTGTGAGCAAGTGACCGGATAATCACCGCAAAATGTATATAGTGACCGTAATCAGCTTATTCTGAAGTTCGGTGACCGTACTATGCTTTTCTCTCTGTAGGCCCTCCAAAACTACATCTCTACACGTTCTCGCATGTTACATCTAACAACTATGCAATACAGCAGTACTACTACACTCTAACACAATAAATCATATGTGTTTTTAGTTTTACTAGATATCATATTGTTATTTATAATTATTCAGTTTGCATACATTAAAATTGCCTTTGAAATGTATGGCCAGTATCATCTACCGTGCGGGAAAAATCCCGCCCTTTCATGTTTAATCGGGTTTGTATCGATGGATCGTGCGAAACAGCAAAACTATAGTACTATACAGTACAAGTGACAGTTCACTGGGCCATCGTGTCGTGTACTCCTCCGTCGTAAGAGTGGAGCGCTCGCTTTCATAAATCTTTTAGTCCCTTTCGCCGACATGTGGGACATCAAGCTACCGGGTCCATGTGCCATACCGGAATACAGTGCAGAGCAGCTGGGGTGAAGCACCCTAGTCATGGCGCCGGCGTAGTAATGAGCAATGAGGCGTCAAATCACAAAGCTGCACCTTTCCCGTAGTTAAGTTGGAGGGAGGAAGTAATAATGCTAAAAAAAGAAGTTGGAGGGACGAAGCAACCATCATTTCACTCGTTGCTGAATCCGCTTCTCCCTCATCTTCTTCAACTTAACCACGTGTTGCTTCTGCCGTTGTTCTGCCTCATGTGGGACGCGGATCAGCTTGGTCGCTTCTCCCTCATCTTCTTCAACTTAACCACGTGTTGCTTCTGCCGTTGTTCTGCCTCATGTGGGACGCGGATCAGCTTGGTAAAGCACTGACACGTGGGACCGCATGTTAGCAAACCGCCAGGACAACGTCCTTCGAAAATAAGAAACCTTCCCCGCCATCCGCGCAGCAAAATCACCTCCTTTTTACTAATCTTTGATTCTATAATTTTTTAGATCAATATAATTGAGATTTGTATAGATAGCACACAGGAGCAAAACCAAGTGGTACGGTTAAGGGCATCCACAATGTGTAGCCAAATGTGAAAATAGCTTTTGGCATCATGGGAACCATTGTGGACGGCGTTGCCAAAGCCAAAAAGATGGAACCGAAGCTCCCTGATTGCTTGATTGAAGGAATAGAAAAATGCAACGTCTCTCCTCTTTCTCCCATGCTTGGACGCATGTAGGAGTAGTACATTATAGAGCACAGAGTCTACTCCCTTGTCCCTTCTATCACAAATCACAAAGCAGTGAGGCGTCAAATCACAAAACACGGACGAAGCAACCATCATTTCACTCTTTGCTGACTCCGCTTCTCCATCGTCTTCTTCGAGAAACCATCTCACCGCATCGTCTTCTTCGAAAAAAATACGCATTAATTGACACGTGAAACAAGGATTTGTATCGAAGGAAAACCCCGCCTTTCTTTTTTAACACTAGTACTCCTAGTACGTACTACCTCCGTCCTGGTTTATAGGTCCCTTTTATAGTTTGTGCCAAATTTTGACTAAAGATTTAACTAACAAAATGTTAATGCATGTCAAGAAAAATTATCTCATTGGATTCGTATTTGAACATAGTTTTGAAAAATATAATGTTTGGTGACATGCGTGAACATTTTCTTAGTTTAATCTATGGTCAAAATTTGGCACGAAATACAATGGGGACCAATAAACCCGGACAGAGGTAGTACGTACTTATCCTGTTTGGGTCTAGGCCTTGCATTGCCAAACTTCGCCACACATTTTTGCCAAGCTTGCCTAAAGTTTTCAAAATGAGAAGGAGGTACACTTGTGCACGGCTGTTGCGGTCGCACCGCACCCTCACACGGTCGCTCCTGCACGCCGCGGTCGCACCGCACCCTCACACTTCGCTCCTGCATGCCGCAAACCCAACCAAGGGAATGCACCCTCACTGACACGTGCTGTCACATGTGAACAAATCAAACTCAGCCATCCTATCGCTGACACATAGTTTTCGTTCATAGAGTATGTTATCCAACCGGAGTATCCGTACGGCCCGTGCGGTGGTATGTTGGGGAAGAAGAAGAGGTGAGGAAGAAGGAAAGAAGGGTCAGGAGGCGTAGGACATTCATCCAACTGCCTGAAATGGTAGACTCAGGTGACTTGCATAACAAATAGTATGTTTTTACACATCAAAAGATCCATAATAATAAAAACAACAACATAAAGAAAAACTATCACTTCTCGCGAAAAGAGACGGCCTCATCGTCTTTGGCTGCCGGCGCAAACCAGCCATCGCTACCGACGTGTGTCTCCGCAACGTGGTTGTCCTCGGCCTCCAGCTACTCGTTCAAGCCGAGCGTGCGGGCGCTCTGCACGGACGAGAGCACAGCCCGGTTCAAGGCGAGGACGTCCAGTTCCGCCTGCAGGAGGGCCTCGATGGCAGCAACATCTGCGCGCTCCGCGTCGAGTCGAGCCTCCGCCGCCCAGTTCAAGTCCAGGACTTCCGGTTCCGCCTGCAGGAGGGCGTCGATGAGAGCGGCATCCGCGCGCTCTGCGCCGAGTCGAGCCTCTGCCGCCCGGTTCAAGTCTAGGACTTCCGGTTCCGCCCGCAGGAGGGCGTCGATGAGAGCGGCATCCGCGCCCTCTGCGTCGAGTCGAGCCTCTGCCGCCCGGTTCATGTCCAGGACATCTGGTTTCGCTTGCAGGAGGGCCTCGATGGCAGCGGCATTCGCACGCTCCGCCTCAAGTTGAGCCTCCGCCGCCCGGTTCACATCCACGACATCCGGTTCCGCCTGCAGGAGAGCCTCGATGGCAGCGGCATGCGCGCGCTCCACGTCGAGTTGAGCCTCTGCCGCCCGGTCCTCCTTTAGTATCCCCATGTTGAACCGCTGGTCCGCCTGCACCATGGGGGACTCATACGCCGGCACGAAGTCGACGTCCATCGTCTCATACCCATCGGGGGTCTTCTGCACCGCGACCTCCGCAGTGAACATTGGATCGGCTTCCTCCTCCCGTAGCTTGGCTCCATAGAACTCGGGGATTGCCCCACCGCAAAGCGAGCTTGCACTACAAAAAAAAGACACATCCGTGACATTTTGGGCCAAACGAAATTTTTTCTGTCATACATATGACACTTCTATGATGATAATTGTAACAAAACCCGGTATCATCATAGATGTGGTGGGCTCCTACTTCTATGACAAAAAATCATGAAAAAATGGGCTTTTCATCCTGGACGGCCGGGAGACGCAGCTGCATGACATTCTTCGGGCCGTCCATGACGGAAAAAACCATGGTAGAACCGAGGGGGAGGAAAATTTCGGGGAGTTACCGGTTATGGTGGGAGGTCGGGGGCGGAGCGATGCATGTTTCTCACGTACGTATGCGCGTGTGTGTGAGGCATTGGCTCTAACTGAAGCCGAGCAAGGCATTGGGCTCTAACTGAACCCGAGCGATTGCGCTGCAGGCTACGCGTTACTGAACCCGAGCGATCGATCAATGGCTGTTAACTGAACCCGATGGAGCGATTCCTTCGCAACTGCTGCTAACTGACGCC
>NC_057798.1:660972794-660982727 GCF_018294505.1 Triticum aestivum | reverse complement strand
AAGACCCTGTGGTGTGGAGGGCTGGATGAACAGTAGACGGTGGAGGGGTGCCCGTGGAGGGGTGGTTGAACAGTAGCCTATGGAGTAGCACACGGTGGAGGCTGGATGAACAGGAGCCTGTGGAGGCTGGAGGAGGTCGACGGTAGCCCGTGGAGGCTAGAGGAGGTCGACGGTGGAGATGAACAATATCTCGTGGAGTCCCGTTTTGTGGTACGCCACACCCCTCCCGATGAATAGGACCCCTGTTTCGACCGTAGCGCTCCAACACAAGTCTGTTTCGTCCGTTTTGCGGTACGCCACACCCCTCCCGATCAACAGGACCTCCGTTTCGACCGTAGCGCACCAACACAAGTCTGTTTTGTCCGTTTTGCGGTACGCCACACCACTCCCGATCAACAGGACCCCCGTTTCGACCATAGAAGGTCCGTTTCCTCCATTTTGCGGTATGCCAGGCCCCTCATGATCAATAGGACCCCGTTTCGAACGTGGTCGGTCAAACACAAGGCCGTTTCCTCCATTGTGCGGTACGCCAGGCCTCGTTTCCATCGCATGTTCCGTCCAAGCCCTCCCGATGAACACGACCACGCATTTCGTTCCGACCTAGCCGGTGGGCTCCCCATGAACACGACGACGATGTTGTTTCTCCGTTTCGACCCAGCCATGTATGTATGCGCGATAGGCGTTAGAGACCCTGCCCGTATGTACGTACGTGGCCGTATTTTCTTTCTTGCACCCTCGCCGCTGTACATACGTGTACATGCTATGTGCATGCCTCTACTACGACACGTGCGCGCCTCTACATCCACCAGTATATATGTACGTACACGTTCGCGACCAGAATGACAACGCTACGTACACTTCGACCAGGTGGGTCCCGACTGTCAGGCACTACCTTGCGTGCAAAGATGTAGCTGGTGGGTCCCAGCAGTCAGGGGGGCGAATCATTTTGGTTTTTTTGCCTGGATGCACTTCCTTGCGTGCGAAGATGTAGCTAGTGGGTCCCAGCAGTCAGGGGGGCGAATCTTTTTTTTTGCCCGGACGCACTTCCTTGTGTGCGAAGGTGTCGCTGGTGGGTCCCAGCGGTCAGGGAGGCGAATCATTTTTTTTTGCCCAGACGCACTTCCTTGCGTGCGAAGATGTAGCTGGTGGGTCCCAGCAGTCAGGGGGAAATGTTTTTTCACGAAATACAGTGGCCCGTCTGGTGGGTCCTAGCTGTTAGGTGGAGGAATCATTATTTTCCGCGTAATAAGGAGGCACTTCCTTGTTGTGGCCGTGGACCCAGCTGTCAGCCTCTCCACGTATAGTCCATGTCCAATAGAAGTCGTTCCTTGACCACATTGACCACGCTGCGCCGAGAGCACCAGGGCGGTGGACGACACCGAGGCCTAGGAAGGGGACGACGGGGAGCCAGGGAAGACGCGGGAGTGGAAGCCCGCGTGGAGAGGAGTACGAGGGTTCACTGGTTTGGCTGCGGTGTGAGGCTGCCGTCGCCGCAGGGCCTGGCCAGCGGTGGGAATAGTAGGGGGCGGTGAGGCCTCCGCGGCAGCACAGCCGGCCACAGGAGGCAGGACCATGCGGCACGACCGGCGCTGCTTTGGGCGGCTGGAGCAAGAAGACCAGAGGTTGAAGAAGCACTACGGCCGTTGGATGGACATCGTACGGTCACTGGAGCTAGAATCATTCGTATTGACTAAAGTTGACAAAGGCCCCCGTCCTAGTCAACTTAGTGGGCCAACAAGTCAGCCTCCCACCATGGTGGGTCCCAGCTAGCAAGGGGAGTATTCATTTTTTTGTGCGTAATAAGGAGGCACTTCTGGTGGGTCCGAGCTGATAGCGCGGGGAACGTTTTTTTTTTGCGAAATACGCTGGCCCGTCCGGTGGGTCCCAGCAGTCAGGGGGGAAACGTTTTTTTCGCGAAATAAGGTGGCCCGTCCGGTGGATCCCTCCTGTCAGGTGGAGGAATAATTATTTTGCGCGTAATAAGGAGGCACTTCCTTGCGGTCGCCTGGACCTAGCTGTCAGCCTCTCCATGTACAGTACTCTTCCGATGGAAGTCAATCGTTGACCACGTTGACCACGCCGCACCGAGAGCACCAGGGCGGTGTCCTGGACGATGGCGAGGCCTAGGAAGGGGACTACGCGGAGCCGGGGAAGACGCGGTAGCCCACACGGAGAGCAGTACGAGGGTTCACTGGTTCGGCTGCTGCGTGAGGCTGCCGTCGCCGCAGAATAACAGGGGGTGTGGGTGAGTAGAGGGATACCCTGGGCCAGCGGTGGGAGTAGTAGGGGGCGGTGAGGCCTCCGCGACATCACAGCCGGCCACGAGAGGCAGGAGCACGCGGCACGACCAGCGCTGCTTTGGGCGGCTGGAGCAAGAAGACCAGAGGTTGAAGAAGCACTATGGCCATTGGATGGACATCGTACGGTCACTGGAGCTAGAATCATTCATATTAACTAAGTTGACAAAGCCCTCCGTCCCCGTCAACTTAGTTGGCCCACAAGTCATCCTCCCACTATGGTGGGTCCCATCTAGTAGGGTGGGTATTCATTTTTTTGTGCGTAATAAGGAGGCACTTCCTTGCATGCGAAGATATAGCTGGTGGGTCCGACATGTCAGCGGGGGGAACGTTTTTTTTGCAAAATACAGAGGCCCTTCTGGTGGGTCCCAGCTGTCAGGTGGAGGAATCATTATTTTGCGCATACAGTCCACGGCCGATGGATGTCGTTCGTTGACCATGTTGACCAGGCCGCGCCGAGAGCACCATGGCGGTGGACGACTGCGAGGCCTAGGAAGGGAACGACACGGAGCCGGGGAAGACTCGGCAATGGTTACCCACGCGGTGGGGAGTACGAGGGTTTACTGGTCCGGCTGCCGTCGCCGGAAAATAACAGGAGGTGTGGGTGAGTAGAGGAATGGCCTGGCCAGCAATGAAGTAGGGTGGGGCGGTGCGGCCTGTGCGGCAGCACAGCCGGCCATGGGAGGCGGGAGCAGGCAGTCCCACCGGAGCTGGTTTGGGCGGCTGGAGCAAGAAGATCAGATATTGAAGAAGCAGCACGGCCGTTGGATTAATATCCAACGGTCACTGCTGCTAGAATCATTTGTGGACTAAGTTGACAAAGCCAAAGTACACGTCAACCTAGTAGACCTACAAGTCAGCCTCCATATCTGTCCCAAACAGCATACAGCCCGAAATTTCTAGCCGGATTCAAATTAATTTTAAATCTAAATATACCTTAATTTAAATTCAATGAAATTTTACCCGCACAAAAATAATGAAATTTAAAATATTAAAATCCGAAAGAAAATAGTATTTGGGAACTAATTGCCTGTTTGCTGTATTTTTTTCATTTTACAGCCCATTTATTATTACTTATAGCCCATTTATTATTACTTATAGCCCATTTCTTATTACTTATAGCCCATTTCTTATTACTTATAGCCCATTTTCTGGGCAAAATGCATCCCTCCTCGTCTTGAAAGATTTCCGGCCCAGCAGGGCGTAGAAAAGCAAGTAGGCCTATGTTGGTTATTCTGTAAAAAACAAAATAGCTGGCTAGCCATTTTTCAGAAAGGAAAAAAACAAACTGGGCTGGTCATGTGCTAAACATATGGAATAAAATCCTGGGCTAGACGGGCCACGGGTCCCGCACAACCCAGTTGATACCCTTCTCCGTCCCGAAAAAACAAAATTACTGCGCGCGCTGCTGGGTCCCTACTGTCATCCTCACCATGTACAGTCATCTCCTTATTCCTCTCGGTTGTTGACCATGTTGACAACAACGGAGGGCAGCGCCGCGGCGAGCGCGGAGGACGATGGTGAGGCCTCGGACGGGAATGAATAGGAGCCAGGGAAGATCACAGCCAGCCGTGGGAGGCGGGAGCAGGCGGTCCCGCCGGCGCTGGTTTGGCTTTATCGGCTCGAGGAAGAAGAGACTGAAGAAGCGCGATAGACGTCGAATGTCAATCGAATGGTCAAGGTTGGCACAATCATTTTTTGACTAAGCAGACACCAAGTAGCATACTTTTTTATATATAGGAAGAAAACTGCGAGGAAAATGGGTTCGTCCGCCGTCCTCCTCACAGGGAACGTTTGCCACATAAGTGACTAGCACCCTTGGTTTTCAATCGAGAGGTCTTGGGTTCGAGTCCGAGGAACTCTCAATTTTGTCCTCCTTCCTTCCTCGCAAAAAAGGGAAAGAAAATCAAAGACTTGGGAAGGCATACAGAAGAAGCTAGTGTACCAGTCAAGAGACGTTGCCGAGTTTTAGAAAAAAGAAAGACGTGCTCCTGTAGCTGGTTCGAATCCAAACCTAGACTATGACTATATATGGTGCTATGCTACTCTGCAAGTAATGAAACTGACATATCCAACATCCGCTTCTCCTCTTCTCTACTTACTCTGCCTAGCATCAGAAGCTCTGGCTATAGCAACCATGTCCGCTGGCTGCTTGTCCACCTGCTCTTCAGCAGGTAACAACCAGATATGCACCAAGTCGCCACCCGTACCATCGCCTGTGGGTCTCATCACACCCCCGCCGGCATGCGCACCGCAGCTGATTGCTCATCGCAACCCGCTGCCGTTGGTGTGTTGCCACTGCTGCAAATCACGCAGAGTCATCTGTCGCGTCTCAACCACAATCCGCAACCCTGGCCGAGTCTTCTACAAAAGCCCGAATCATGGGGTAATAATATGTTGAAGTGTTGTTCGGCTGCTTTCAGTTGCTGATTTTTTATTAGTTTGGTTGATGATCTTCCAATTTGATTCGTGCAGAAAAGGGAAGATTCGTGTGATTTGTATTTCTGGGAAGTTGCTGATGTGGGGGAATGCAACTACGCTGATTATTTGGTTAGCCGAGGAATCCCAATACCAGCAGGTTGGGGTGTTGGACAAGTAACTGAAGGAATGGCAGAAGAGGAAGATGCAGAGCAGAAGGTTAAAGACGCAGTTCCTCTGATCATGGCCAAGCAACAGCTGCTGAACGGCCTTGACAGCAATGAGGAGATGAAAGAGATTGTGAAGATAATGGGAAAAATCGATGTGCTCTCTAGGATGATTGTCTCTTTATTTGCAGTGTATGTAGCACTCGTGATGTATTCAGTGGCTATGACATGAGCACTTTGCTGAAACTAGTAATGAATGAAACCTGTGTAGCAGGCTGAGCGTAGTGTTGTGAACATCTAATGATTTCTATTAACGGAAATCAGGGGGTATCCCTTTTGCTCATATAAAAAAATAGATAGCAGAGGCCCTGTCGGGTCAGCTTTGTTCTCATTCGAAGACCTCGAGCAAATTGCAGTCCAACAGCAAACTATGTCATCAAATTCAATTTTCACAGCCAACTATGAGTACAACTAAACAACAATGTCATCATGTTTTAGTTGTCATACAATCACCAAACACAAATTAGCATACATAACAAGTGATGTTCTCACAGCAAAATACTAAACAACATGTTCATCAGGTTTCAGTTGTCATAGCAAACACAATTTCACATAGTAGATAAAAAAACGTCTTCTGACAGGCAAATACGACAAAAGCAATGTAATCATCATCCGCAGCAGCAGCTTCAACATCTTTGCCATGTGTATCAGTCTGAATCGTAATTCCCCACGGTGTCATCTTCTTCTTCGTCCTCAACGTCCTCGAACGTTGGCTTCTTCTTGATCAACTCTTGTATGTCCACAGCACGACAGGCAATCTTTTCGCCGGCGTCATTGACATGATGGTTCTCAAAGATATTAGGAACATCTGTGTTATCTTGGACATCAGGAGCAGTGTAAGCATCATCTTGTTGTGCAACTTCATAAAACGAATTCCTCTGCTCAAACCTTTGCAATACTCTCCAGTCATCGCTACGTGCAAATGTGTCTTCCAAGAAAAATATCTATGTTGCTTGATTTGCCAAAATAAAAGGCTCATTGGTCTGGTACGCCGCCTTGACATTGATGGATTTGAAATAATCATCAGCTCTGAGTTTTGCGATCCTAGAAAACAGGTTATACCAATGACAGCACAATAGAACCGCACACCAATGATCCTCGAAACTGGAGATATACTGCAACTGAATAATGTCTGTTATGTTAGCATACCTTTCAGTTGTCTCTTTGTCATACGTATCCATGCTCATGATGGCACTGTTTTGTGTCTTCCTGCCTTCGTCTCGTGCAAGGGTGTTGTAGCGCACATCTCCAACAACGCAAGATTCATAATGTCTTACCCGAGTATCAGGACCCATTGCTAGTGAGTAAAGGGCATCATCAACTGCCTTCCCAACCTCCCACATCTTCTTAACCTATGGTTAGAAAATAGACAAGCTGATCATCTTATGTACTCAATATATTAAAAAACTGAGAATGCACTTCAAAAGCTTACATGGTTCTTGAACCATTTCGCAAATCCTGCCATAACCAGTTTGTCAATGTTTCTTGGATTTTACGGCAGTAACTCCTCTTTGTACATGGTGCACAACATAGTGATCGCGTCAAACATCTAAATATATAAGAATGTGCTGCAAGTTTAGTAGATTATGATGTATAAGCTGCAGTACTGCACTTACTTGATATAAGGTAGTATCTCAGGACAGTTATTCAACACATACCAAACCATTTTGTCCAAATCTTTAGGTTTGTCCTCTTGTCGACTCTTCCCTGTAACTCGAACAGAATAATCGAAAACATTAAGCCCGGGATTGTCTTCACCCACCTCTTTGCTAAACTGACCAGCTGTTTCAATGTATTTTGAGCAGAATGTCAATGCTTCTGTAGCAATGTAGGCCTCTGCAATGGAACCCTCGGGTCTAGCTCTGTTCCTAACATAGCCCTTGAAAGTGCCTAGCCTCCTTTCAATAGGGTACATCCAGCCATACTGTACTAGACCTCTAAGTAGTGCCCCCATCGGGTAGATGAATAGCCAAATGCACCATCACATCAAAGAAGGCTGGAGGATATATCATCTCAAGGTCGCATAGGATAGTTGGTATCTTGTCTCTAAGACGCTCCAAAGCATCTATCCTGATATTTCTACTGCACAGTTCCCTGAAGAATTGTCCCAACTCTGCAACTGCTCTGTATAAGTTAGGACGACCCAATCCTCTAAGGATAACAGGTAAAACCCTTTGAAGTAGGACGTGGCAGTCATGAGTTTTCAACCCTTGTACCTTGTTTCCATCTGCACTGACTCTCCTTTCAGGGTTGGAGGCAAATCCATGTGGGAATCTTACACGTGACAGGACCTCGCAGAATTATTTTCTTATTACCTTGTCCAAGACGTACATAGCTGGTGCCATATCTCGTGGTTTACCTTCATCTTGCACCTGCAAATCCTTTCTGATACCCAGGTGTGTCAAATCAATCCTAGATTTTAAGGTATCTTTCGTCTTGCCTTCAATGTTAAGAAGTGTGCCGATAATGCTGTCACATATATTTTTCTCGATGTGCATCACATCAAGATTATGCCGCAGATCCAAATCTTTCCAATACTCCAAGTCCCACAAAGTGGACCTACGGGTAAACAATAATCTCTCTTCTACCATGCCACGTTTCCTTTTCCCGCTACCATTACCAGGATGGTTTCCTGGTGTAATATGCCTGACCTTCTCTAATTCCACTTGCAACTCATCGGCGGTGAGCCTCTTTGGAGCATCACGGTTTTCATGCTTTGCATTGAACACATGTCTTCGGTATTTTCTAGGATGCGGCTTGTCCTTGGCAAGTAAACGTCGGTGTCCAATGTAACAGATCTTGCTAAGTATTGCATATGACAGCAGATTCCTGTCACAGCAAACACATGCATTGTAACCATGTGTCGTTCGCCCTGACATAGTGCCCAAAGCCAGATAATCATGGATGCACCAAATTACAACAGCACGCAGAAAGAAATCAGCTGGTGGATTGCTATATAGGTCTCGAGTGAGAACACCCTTCCATAGCTGTTGAAGTTCCTCCACAAGAGGCTCCGTGAACAAATCAAAATCCTTTCCAGGACTTTTTGGACTTGGGATGAGCAAGGCCATCATGTAGTTTGATTCTTTGGTGCAGACATTGGGAGGCATGTTGTAAGGGATAACAAGCACTGGCCACATGCTATATGTGGCGCTCTGGTGGCCAAATGGATTAAATCCATCTGAAGCTAAGCCAAGTCTAATGTTTCTCGGGTCAGCAGCAAACTCTTTGTGTTTATCATTGAAGCTTTTCCACTCACTACCATGAGATGGATGGCTCATTACATTCTGATCTCTGTACTCCTAGTTCCTAGAATGCCACAGTACATCCTCTCTTGTTTCAGCATCATGAAACAACCTCTGCAATCTTGGTGTAATTGGAAAATGTCTCAGAACATTATGAGGAACCCTCTTCACAGCATCGCCATCTTTCCATCTTGATGTTTTGCATTTCGAGCATTCACTTAAGTTGGCATAATCCTTCTGGAACAGAACACAATTATTCTTACAAACATGGATCATATCATATCCAATTCCAACTGCACAAAGGAAATTCTTCATTTTACTGTAGGTGTGTGGCAGCTCAGACGCATCTGGGAAAGATTTGCGGAAAGCATGCAACATTGCATCAAATGATTATTTGGTCATCCGCTCAGATGTCTTCACCTGAAGAAAGGTGACCATAGCTGAGAATACTGACAGCTTATTTCCTGGGGTGACAACAACATTGCATTGTTCCAACATGCGAGCCCACCGTTTTTCTTCTGCAAGTGAAAGTTCACAGAATGCACGAGCATTTCGTAGGATTGTTTCAATGTTGGTCAAACTCACTGGCTCCGCCACCACCACCTCCTCCTCCTCTTCCCCCTGAGCATCAGGCAGATCAAGATGGTGATCTTCTGCTTCCACGTAGTCAATAACATTGACGTTCACAGCTTCACCATGATGAACCCACTTAGTATATGTGACCGACATCCCATACAAGTGTAGATGATTTTGCATTGTTGATTGGGGTCTTGTAACTGAATTCATACAACTGCTACATGGGCAGAGCACATCTGATTTCGGACCACCGTACTCAGCTCTGATAAAGTTCATGAAGTTTTCAACCCCCTCGACATATGGAGCGGAGAATCTTCGAGCAGAAGTTATCCAAGTCCTGTCCATCTGTTAGATATACAACTTAGTTCTTCTACTAGATATTACAGGAAAAACATATATGCTTTTTTATGAAGTCCAGAAAAAAATACCTAGGTCGATGTCTAAAGCTATGGCAAGATATTTGGATGAGCAGATCTAAGTGACGAAATATATGTAAGGCTAATTCAGCAAACAGATTTGAGTGCTAAATTATGGCAGGCTGTTTCAGTAGTCAATGAGCCCGAGCACACAGCCATCAAACTATCGAAGGCCATCGCAGCAACAAAGATCGAGTATAAAATGGTGTAGAGCTATTTCACCTAACAGGTTGGCTACTAGACCATGGCAATCTATGTCACAATAAATACATGGCAGGATATTTTAGCAACTAATCGGCCTTGGCATGCCATCTCAGCTAAGCAGATTGAGGGCAGAACAGGGCAAGGAAGCTTCTTAAGCAGAGAATATTGACAGTAAACTACTTCGGCAAACAGTGAGATTAACAGCGTCTATCAGCTAACATTCAACACTACACCGACATGAACGGGGCCTCAGTCTAGAACGCGTGTACCGTTGGAGAAGCTGACTGCCGTGCGTCTCCACACGAATGTCGCCAGCGGTGGCGGCGCTGACCGTCGTGCTCCTCCACAAGAACATAGCCAGAGGTGGCGGCGTGGCTAGAGGACGGCAGTCTATGAGAGCATATTGTGGGAGTGAGAGGATCGCCGTGCGTCCCCTCGACGAACCACGGGGCCGACGTATCGGCGCGGCGGGGAGGGCGGCTTTGGCGGAGCGAATGGAGTGGAGGGGGACGGGGGGAGGGGGGTTTAGGGAATATTAGGCCGAAGGGCG
>NC_057798.1:660950693-660972547 GCF_018294505.1 Triticum aestivum | reverse complement strand
ATTTGGGGGGAATTTTTGTGGGGGGAGGGGCAGGATTTTCGCGCGGTGGGCGGGGGGAGTTTGGCGCATGGTCGGTTTCTCCAAGTGCAGTCCCATGTGTCAGTGAAGAGGCAAGCCGAAGTGCGTTCCGTTTGCGTGAGCCGTGTGCAGGACCGAACGTGTGTGGGGTGCAAGGTGAGTGTACCGCCTTTTGTCCTTTTAAACTAGGTGCTTCGCCCCCTCAAAAAAAATGTTGCTTTGTGCGATCCATCGATACTACTACTAGTAATCCGGTAATCCCGACTAAAACGGCGCGGCCGGGTCTTTTCCCGCGCGATATGCTGGGAGGTTGGCTTAGTTGGGTTTTTTAGACTTGTCTCGGTTCAATAAAAAGCAGAGTTGGTGATGATGGTGTGCCTGTCATCCTGCAATATAGGCCGTCCGATCTATATCTAACGGATAGGAAGGAAACTATGACAATTTACCCGCACTCCTCTCCACATTTTCAGATAAGGCTTTCCCTCGTTCATCCTTTTCTCCCACAAGATCTTGATCTTCCGTGCACTAGTACTCCTACAATATGTATATTATTGTGAAAGTTCATATACACCGGCCGAGATTAATGCAAACACGGCAGATTTTCATTACATTTTGAACTTTTATAAGACAGAAAAATAAAATAAACCCGACCCTAAACCTATTCTACGACGGCGACCACGTCCTCCATCTGCGATCTCTATGTACGGGGCGGGGTTCAAGACCCGTGAAGTGAAGGTGCGGTCTCCGGCGAGGAAGAGTAGAACACGTGATACGGACCGGCCAGTTGGCATACCATGCCCTGCCGCCTCCCATGCCCTACTCATCCTCGGAGGAGTCCCCGACCTCGGCAGTGCCGGACGTTGGATGGCGGCAAGTAGGAGGCGTGGCTGACGGTGCTCCCGTCGTCGGCCGCCAGCGTGGCCACCACTTGTGCGGTCGCGTCCGCGTCCGGCTACGCCGCTATTGCGTCGCGAGAGGCGACTTGAGCGAGGGCGGCGTCCTCGAGCTTCATCCCCGAAGACAAGCTCTCCCGCAGAGCGTTCGCACTTGCGGTCATGGCGGATGTGGTGTCAGGTAGAAGGACGATGTGCTATGGTGTGGAGGTTAGCTGGGCGTAACCGCTTTAAGTAGCGCATTCCGGTGAGGCCAAGCATCCGGGTGTGTCATTAAGTCGCCGGATTTGGTTCCTCGGGCACCGAGCCTCTTAACAACGACATACGAACGGACGGCATGAATTTGGGCAGCTGGCGCCGGCTAGGAATGCACCGTGCGACGGCGCGAGGGACAAGGGCTTTGGTGTGCTAGGGTAGTCAGCTGCGGTCGTGGCAACGTTGGAGATCCCCGCATGTCATTGAAAAAGCAAGACGACCCGGCATAGTCTCAGGTCCAGAGGATGCAGTTGGCCGCGCTACACCACTCCGCGGACGCGTCGCGGCGCCCCGTGCATCCGCGACGAGCCGGGTGTTGGGGTGTGTTCGGATTGTGGCCAAAGTGCACCTTACCAAAATTTTGGTCATGACCCAAAGATTGGTCTTTGTTTGGATGGTTGCCATTTCTTTGGCATGCCAATGAAATATAGCCAACTCTAGTTAATTTTTCTTGCCAATGTCGGCCAAATCATGGGCAACCAATACCTCAACCAAAGTTTTGGCTACCCAATGCTTTGATGGGGCAACCTTGGGCACAAACCAAACATACCGTTGGTCGTGCCACAGCACAAACGCCACCCTTGGCACACTGAAACCGACCGTGTCTATCGATGTTATGAGCGTGTCGCTCACCGTGGTCGCCGTGTCCAGAGGCGGTGCTGGAGCTGCGCCCCATTGTTGGCCCCAAAGACCCACATGAACGGTTGTCGGTGGAGAGGAGGTCGTGGGCCAGCTCCTCCATTGGACTAGTCTGCACTACATCGTCCCGATGGGTGTGCCCCACATGTCAGTTTCCCTATTTTCCCGGCCATATTCGAGCGTGAGTGCTCCGCGTTGCGCATTAGGCCTTTCACTATGTAGGCCAAGCAAGACATCTTATTGTTTATTTGAGCCGTTCAAGTGTAATCATGTGGCGTTTGCTTATTTCTGAATCCTCTCCAACCCTCTTCTCCATCGATCATGTCGCCCTCCAGTCGAGTCCATCCTCCCGCATGCCTCATTTGAACATTCCGCCGAGTATCATTCGCATGTACCCACCCTAGTCCTCTTTCAATAGATCTCCGGACCCCGAGATGAAATCAAGAGGGAACGAGTGGGGGCACGTGATACCTAAGGCGGATTCAAAATTTTGAACCGGTGATCATAGCATCCGCAAATCATATATAAAGGGTATTCAATGTTCGTTTTGTTTTTGAACATACAATATACTCCCTCCTATCCTTTCTACCTTACATATAAGTTTTATGTGTAGTCAAAGTATCTCTACTATGGTAAAAAAGGTATCAACATTCAACAACGCCCAATCAATATTGTTAGATTCGTACGTACTCCTAGATTTGTACTCGAGATGGTTTCCAATTTGACTATTGACAAGATTAATAGTACTCCTTTCACATAGGTGAGTACTCTTAGGCTGTGCACCGTGACCAAGGAGGAGGGGAAAATGAAAGACATTAATGTTTATTTGCTAATTAATAGTATTGCATGCAATGAACTAACCACCGCATGTCATGTTTGATAGTCTCAGGTCATTAAAAGCATGCACATGCACCCTCATCTCTTATCGGTTCATATGTCAAGAAACAAGAAACGAGGTAGAAGTTAATGCACCGCGCCTACGTGTTTTGGGATTATTTGGTTTTCGTAAGATGACTTACACACCTAGACGGAGGGAGTACATGAGATGTATAATGTGAAAATTATATCATTGGAAACTCCTTTCACATACAAAATTGACCATATGCTTTGTGTAAGTTGCATGTCATATATTATTACTCTAACATTTGGTCAAAGTTAGCCTCGAAAAACGCATTAGACCCTGTATGCTTTGTGTAAGTTGCATGTCATATATTATTACTCTAACATTTGTGTAAGTTGCATGTCATATATTATTACTCTAACATTTGGTCAAAGTAGTATAGTGGAAGTGGATCCTCTGATGTAGGTATCCCTTCCTTACCCTCCCTTTCGGTCACTTACTGGCGGACCCCATGCTTGCTAGGCCCCGCATGTCAGTTATTCAATGGGTTCGGCCACGTCAGGGGATCCTCATCCGTAGTATACTCCCTCTGTTTTTATTTACTCCGCATAAAACAGAGGGAGTAGTGGTATAATAAATGACGCGGGCGGGGGAGGGGGAGGGATGTCGGTTTGCTCTCAACTGCGGTCCCACAAGCGAGCAAAAACGCAAGACGAAGCGTGTTCCATTCGGTGAGCGACGTGGAGGGTCCAGCGTGCCGGGCTGCAATGCGAACGCGACAAGAGCGATGTACAGTCAAAACCGATTGACCGGTCGTCACCGGAACCACTATTCACACCAGAACCTTCGCTGCTCGGCCTATGCCAGCCACTGCCCTAAAACCACACCAAATCTCTAGCCCATTCCCCCACCTTTCGATCCCCTAGCCCGCATCAAGCGTCTCCTAGTTCGCCGGAAAGCCATGGTGCGCCGCAAGATCACTTACTACAAGATGTTGACGCCGGAGCGCCGCACAGAAATCGCGGCGGCGGTCGGCGCGACAGACCTCCGTTCCCAAGCTCGCTTTGTGGCGGGCCAATCCCCGAGTTCTCTGGAGCCAAGCTATGAGGAGGAGGAAGCCGATCCAATGTTCACTGCGGAGGTCGCGGCACAGAAGGCCCTCGATGGGTATGAGACGATGGACGTCGACTTCGTGCCGGCATCCGAGCCCCCCATGGTGCAGGCGGACCAGCGGTTCAACATGGCGATACTAAAGGAGGACCGGGAGGCAGAGGCTCAACTCGACATGGAGCACGCGCATGCCGCTGCCATCGAGGCTCTCCTGCAGGCGGAATCGGATGTCGTGGATGTGAACCGGGTGGCGGAGGCTCAAATTGAGGCGGAGCGCGCGGATGCCGCTGCCATCGAGGCCCTCCTGCAGGCGGAACCGGACGTCCTGGACATGAACCGGGCGGTAGAGGCTTGACTCGACGCAGAGGGCACGGATGCCGTTCTCATCGACGCCCTCCTGCGGGCGGAACCGGAAGTCCTGGACTTGAACCGGGCAGCAGAGCCTCGACTCGACGCGGAGCGCGCAGATGCCGCTCTCATCGACACCCTCCTGCAGGCGGAACTGGAAGTCCTGGACTTGAACTGGGCGGCGGAGGCTCGACTCGACGCGGAGCGTGCGGATGCCGCTACCATCGAGGCCCTCCTGCAGAAGGAAACGGATGTCCTCGCCTTGAACCGGGCTGTGCTCTCGTCCATGCTGAGCGCCCGCACGCTCCGCTTGAACGAGTAGCTGGAGGCCGAGGACAACCACGGTGCGGAGACACACGTTGGCAGCGACGGCTGGTTCGTGCCGACAGCCAAAGACGACGAGGCCGTCTCTTTCCACGAGCAGTGATAGTTTTTCTTTATGTTGTTGTTTTTATTATTATGGATCTTTTGCTGTGTAAAAACATACTATTTGTTATGCAAGTCGCCTGAGTCTACCATTTTAGGCGGTTGGATGAATATCCTACGTCTCCTAACCCTTCTTTCCTTCTTCCTCACCTCTTCTTCTTCCCCAACAGACCACCGCACGGGCCGTACGGATACTCTGGTTGGATAAACATACTCTATGAACGAAAATTATGTGTCAGCGATAGGATGGCTGAGTTTGGATTGTTCACATGCGACAACACGTGTCATTGAGGGTGTGTTCCCTTGGTTGGGTTTGCGGCATGCAGGAGCGAAGTGCGAGGGTGCGGTGCGACCGCGGCGTGCAGGAGCGACCATGTGAGGGTGCGGTGCGACCGCGACAGCCGTGCGCAAGTGTACCTCCTTCTCATTTTGAAAACTTTAGGCAAGCTTGGCAAAAATGTGTGGCGAAGTTTGGCAATGCAAGGCCTAGACCCAAATAGGATAAGTACGTACTACCTCTGTCCGGGTTTATTGGTCCCCATTGTATTTCGTGCCAAATTTTGACCATAGATTAAACTAAGAATATGTTCACGCATGTCACCAAACATTATATTTTTCAAAACTATGTTCAAATACGAATCCAATGAGATAATTTTTCTTGACATGCATTAACATTTTGTTAGTTAAATCTTTAGTCAAAATTTGGCACAAACTATAAAAGGGACCTATAAACCAGGACGGAGGTAGTACGTACTAGGAGTACTAGTGTTAAAAAAGAAAGGCGGGGTTTTCCTTCGATACAAATCCTCGTTTCACGTGTCCATTAATGCGTATTTTTTTTTCTCGAAAGACCAAAGAGCTAACCATCTCACTCCTCATCGCTTGATTAATGCAGCGCCATGCAAACGAACCTTCTCACTTCCACATGCATGCAGGGGATATTAATGTCCTTGGTTGCTAACCCCATCAATTTTGCCTCGATTAGTATTAGTGGCCCTTTGCAAATTGTAATTTTGATATGCTGGCCTTGTGTACAAAAAAATGGAGGTAGTAACTATATTTGAATTCCTTGCCCATTGTGGTGACGTTGACGACTTTTTTTTGTGGTTTGGCGAAGTGCATTCGACGGAGAACACCATTGAGGGAGACCGCGGTAAGTCGTTCGCAAGTGCCGCCTGCAAGCTGAGACAACTTATTTGCATCCAGGAAGTCCTTTACTAATACTACTACTAGGAGCACTAGTGTGGTGAGATGGTTTCTCGAAGAAGATGATGGAGAAGCGGAGTCAGCGAAGAGTGAAATGATAGTTGCTTCGTCCGTGCTTTGTGATTTAACGCCTCACTGCTTTGTGATTTGTGATAGAAGGGACAGGGGAGTAGACTCTATGCTCTATACTGTACTACTCCTACATGCGTCCAAGCATGGGAGAAAGAGGAGAGACGTTGCATTTTTCTATTCCTTCAATCAATCAATCAGGGAGCTTCGGTTCCATCTTTTTGGCTTTGGCAACGCCATCCACAATGGTTCCCACGATGCCAAAAGCTATTTTCACATTTGGCTACACATTGTGGATGCCCTTAACCATACCACTTGGTTTTGCTCCTATGTGCTATCTATACAAATCTCAATTATATTGATCTAAAAATTTATAGAATCAAAGATTAGTAAAAAGGAGGTGATTTTGCCGCGCAGATGGCGTGGGAGGTTTCTAATTTTCGGAGGACGTTGTCCTGGCGGTTTGCTAACATGTGGTCCCACGTGTCAGTGCTTTACCCAGCTGATCCGTGTCCCACATGAGGCAGAACAACGGCAGAAGCAACACGTGGTTAAGTTGAAGAAGATGAGGGAGAAGCGACCAAGCTAATCCGCGTCCCACATGAGGCAGAACAACGGTAGAAGCAACACGTGGTTAAGTTGAAGAAGATGAGGGAGAAGCGGATTCAGCAACGAGTGAAATGATGGTTGCTTCATCCCTCCAACTTCTTTTTTTAGCATTATTACTTCGTCCCTCCAACTTAACTGCGGGAAAGGTGCAGCTTTGTGATTTGACGCCTCATTGCTCATTACTACGTCGGCGCCATGACTGGGGTGCTTCACCCCGCCTGCTCTGCACTGTATTCCGGTATGGCACGTGGACCCGGTAGCTTGATGTCCCACATGTCGATGAAAGGGACTAGATCATTTATGAAAGCGAGCGCTCCACTCTTACGACGGAGGAGTAGACGACACGACGGCCCAGTGAACTGTCACTTGTACTGTATAGTACTATAGTTTTCTTGTTTCGCACGATCCATCGATACAAACCCGATTAAACAGGAAAGGGCGGGATTTTTCCCGCGCGGTAGATGATACTGGCCATACATTTCAAAGGCAATTTTAATGTATGCAAACTGAATAATTATAAGTAACAATATGATATCTAGTAAAACTAAAAGCACATATGATTTATTGTGTTAGAGTGTAGTAGTAGTGTTGTATTGCATAATTGTTAGATGTAACATGCGGGAACGTGTAGAGATGTAGCTTTGGAGAGCCTACAGAGAGAAAAGCGTAGTATGGTCACCGAACTTCAGAATAAGCTGATTACGGTCACTATATACGTTTGTGGTGATTATCCAGTCACTTGCTCACAGTTCAGCATCGGATTGCACTCTGTTGACCGGCCAAATAGTCTGCGTGGCGCCATGTTGACTAGTTAAATTGACCATGTTCCTTGTGGGTCCCACCTGTCAGTTCGCATAGGGAAAAGGTCAGATAAACACAAATTTACGCAGGCGCGACAAGGCTCCAACCCGTGCGCGGGAATCACCTGGTTGTGTATGTGTCTGTCAGGGCCTGATGTGTGCGCTTGAGCGTGAGAGTGTGTGTTGGTCGTGTGGTGTACTGGTGTGTGCATGCATGCGTGTGTGTGTGTGTGAGTGTTGCGTGTGTGTGTGGCTACGTGTGTACGTGTGAGTGTTGCGTGCATGCATGGGTGCATGTGTTTGTGTGAGTGTTGCGTGGATGGAGTTCGTGTGCATGCGTGCGTGTGTGTATAATCACCACACCAGCTCCTGTGTGTTAAAATAGACGGCTCAACATACCAATAGGAGGGCCACCTTGTCCGTTGTGCCCGCGGTCATGACTTCGCACCACCGTCAAAATATTTTTTTTGTCGTTTGTTTTCATTCTTACTAGCAAGATGCCCGTGCGTTGCACGTAACATCAAGATGCATTTGTATGACTTGTTTATCTTGTGAGAGAAAAGGATGAACGAGGGAAGGCCTTATTTGCAAATGGGGAGAGGTGTGTGGGTACCTTTTTGCAAAACTACCATAGTTTCTTTCCTATCCGTCAGATATAAATCGGACAGCCTATATTGCAGGATGGCAGGCACACCATCATCACCAACTCTGTTTTTATAAGAGTGTATTTAAGTATTTCATAATAGTGTAGATGTAGAGTAGAGACAAGTCGACAGGTGGGCACGATGTTAGTGAGATGATGTGATGCAACACTAGATCAGGTGCCACGTGGATGTTCAACTGGTCAACTAGTCATGTCATGAGCAAATACAAAGTTGTACGGTGAGCCCGTGACTGTATAATAACCACTAAACATACACGGTGACCGTAATGAGTGGATTATGAAGTACAATGTATGTATCGTGCTTTCACTTCAAATACAATGATCGTCATTGCATATAACGCGAGAGAAATATGAAACAGACGTGAATTTTCTGGGGGCTTACTTTTAGAGGACATGGAGATAGTTTTGTGTGCATACGTGAAAGGGCCGTACATGGGGGGTATGCGATGGAGAGAGAGATGCTCTTCGTTTCTCTTTATTATGACTAACTTTGTATATAGTATAAAAATATACAAATTCACAGTGCGGAATAAATATCATTGTGGGCACAATGCAATGCAAATTAGCGTTCGTACTCCTCCATATAACTTTGTAATGTTGTACATATGTAGAAACTCTAAAATAATTTTTTGGCCACACTTTATTCAAAAGGAATGTTGTATGCGAAATAAACGTGAAGAGAGGGCTTTTTTGATCAATGGGGTACGTGATGTAACATGTGTGAATGTGTAGTTGATGCATTTGGCAGGGCCTAGAGAGGTATGTGTGTGTATTACGTATTCGAGAGAGGCATGGATAGAGGGGCCGACCGGGGGGTGGGAGAGATAGCACGAGAAATGAGGGTGGTCTAGAGAGAGAGATGAATATGACGTCACGACAAGAGATTCCATTCCCTTGAGTGTGTATATGCAAGGGGGGGGGGAATAGAGGCACCAGGAGAATTTTTCTCAATGTGTGGTGTTTGTGTTGGTATGTGTGGGTGTGAGAAGATAATGAGATGTGGGGGCAGAGGGTGTGTCACCGCGTGAGGTCCGGTGGGTCGACATGAGGCCCTTTGTTCGGTTCCATCCTGCGCCACATTGGTTGGCCCATGACACATTTAGGAAGACCCGTGGATGACTAGTCGTACAAGACAAAGATAGCAGAATTGTGAAGGACTCTGTGTCCACTGACAAAGCCGGCTAGGATTTGTAACCCTAGATTCTCGGACTAAGGTAACCCCTCTATCTCTGATATTACTATTCATCCAACCTAACTTTAAGGGGCATCCTACAGAATGCTCTGCTAGAATCATACTCGTCGATTAGGAAGAGAGGTGTGAGATAATGCGTGAGAGACAGGCGTAAAGATAATTTGCGTACATGAGACACGTAGGCAGGTCCATGTATATAGAAAGGGTCGATGAGGATTGTGCGTGTGTATGTTTGCGAGAGGAGTGCTTGTGATAAAGGTTAGTGAAAATAGTTGTAAATGGTTACGAGAGGGAGGGAGGGTTATATCTAGAGAATGTGTGCGAGAAAGACACCTCGGGAGAGAGTGTGTGAGCATGTGTGAGAGACCACCGATGGAGAGTGAAACTACACATAAAAGACTGCTCTGCACATTGATTAAAGATATAAATTGTATCCAAATATTAGGATGGGATCATGATATTTGCAATTCGCGTAAGGAGCGGTCATTGATCCATCAGACATCTAGATTCTATCGAATTTGAGCATGTCTATGTTATTATTCGACACAATTGATCCACATAGTTAGTATTTTGAACTCCAGACAATGCATCGCTTTAGCAATCAAATATAAACGTGAGTATAGTTCATGTTGTGTGTGTAAAGCACATTATACATACGAAAGTTACACACTGGACATTTATAAATAGCTACCTATGAACTAGTATACATTTGAATTCAACCTAAGGTGTTTAAAAAAAATTGAATTCAACATGAAGTCCATTCAATTATTTGAATTTGATATCATGGCATTTGTAAACCATACCTAAACTATGGGGGTACCAATCTTTGCTCTGATTTTGTACATAATAGCATATGTAGTCATGTACAAAATAGATTCAAATTTAGCTCCTCCATTCCAAAATAATCGTAGTTATAGGATTTTCAAGTGTCCAACTTCAAAAGGAAGCGGATAATTTAATGAGGATTTCAAACATACAAGGTCAAATATAACGTTGTCTATTTAGGTCAATACTCATAGTTCAAGAGTACTCTAAACGTGAATGCTTGTGTTTCAAAATTTTGAACGAAGCGCCAAAAGAGCCTCTACTCGCCCGAAACCGCGTGAGACCAATGTTTGGTAGTACAAGGAAATTACTTTTCCAATAACTCCAACCTGTGAAACCTACTGGCCCGACGTCCAAAGGTCTAAACCGGGGTGGGTTTGTAGCTTCATCTAGACGCCATGCAACCGCCTCCGAAAAACATTCATACACAATGGCCGCCTAAGCACACATGCGCGCGGCCGAAATCACTCCCGTCCACTATTTGGGACACCTGGGATTACCATCCTACCCCCGACCCGCAGTAGGTCTGAAATTTAAGAGGGGGGCAAAGTTTGTACTTTCCCCAAATTTCAAAACAGCGTCCCATCTTCTGTTCAAAAAAGCCAAACACAAGCGCGTCCCATACCGAAACATGGTTCCCCCCCCCCACCCGTCCGATTCCCCATTCGTACTCCATGGGTGCCAAAACTACCTCTCCACCAGCCGCGAAACCCCGGCGTCCTCCGTCCGCCACCCCATCCCACCCATCAACCGCCGCCCTCCTCCATCACGCCGGAGCCGATACCCCGATGTCGTCATCCACCACAACCTCAACCGCAACGCCCTCCACAGCTAGTAGTTGAAGCCGAGGCCGAGCCGTCCGTACCCGAGCCAGTTCAACCACACCGTCCTGCGCCTCACCGCTGCCGCTCCAACTTCACCACCCTCCACCGCACTGGAGTTGTTCCTGCTACGCCGTCCTTCGCCGCCTCGGATCTGCTTCCCCTCCGCCGACATACAGCCACGGCAACACAGTCAACAATTTGGCCATGGGTTCGTCCAAGCCTGCACCCTCCAGAACATCGGTTTCCCTGGTAAAAACAAGAAGATCGGCACAACATGTGGAGGTGACCACACTGGCAACCGAAGAAGGTACTCATCTTCCCTTATTCATGCAAATCTTATGTCTTTGCTTGCACGGTATTCATCCCACAGAAGACACTAGTTAACCACTTCTTCTTGATACTAGATGTTCCTACTAACTCGCGATGCACAAGGTTTCTCCTCATATACTATTTCACCTTAGCTAGAGGTCCATCGCCCCCCTGAATTTCAATTTCTGGCCAGTTGATTCCCAATTAACGGAAGCATTCCCCGGCGTAACAGGCGCTAGTACGACTATTACGTCGGGGAAGCAGCGCCTTGGTGTTTATCTTAGGGGCGTCTGCGGCCTAGAGCTACTGGCGCCCGATCTGGAGGTCGGCCGGGATTAAAGGGATGGCTTGGGGGCGCTGCCAATCACGGCGGTGGTGTGAGGTCAATGGGAGGGCGGGGCGGCGGAGGCATGGGTCTGGGCCGGTGGTCGTTGGCGGTTCGTGAAAGATCATCAACAGTGACTGGCGGGAGGTAGACGAAGGCCATCTGCCCGTTCCTTATGGATCGGACAGTTCATTAAAAAAATCGACTGACCTATTTATTTTCAGTTGACTGTTATCTTAGATATGACCACATGTGGTGGTGTGCTGGAGGAGTACCTGCATTTCCTGTGCTCATATATTACAAAATCATACGGAGTAGAATCTAATTTTGTTTGCCATGCAATGTTGTAGAGCTATCATATGTCTCCTATCATTTATTTTTAAGCCACCTGCTATCTACTACTTTTACAGTCCACTAGTTCGGCACACACTTCACCCATACTCTCACTATTGTGTTTTTATGCAAGGGTATTTCAGACTCTCCTGCCGAAAGAGAAGCAGCAAAGAAAAGAGAGAAGTTGCTCCAGCTTGGTATATGGGTAGGCAAGATATGTTACAACGCTATAAAGGGTGCAGTGTCAGCAGATGGAGACGGTAAATGTAGCTCTGTAGTTGATGACCTCGCTCGCAATGAACCACCATCCCAGGTGCTTGCTTTAACTTCGCGGTGTCATACGTGGTTGCATGTTGGTGTCTGCTTGTATTCGAAAGGCCGAAGTCGGTCTTTATTAAGATAAGGAAAGATATGTTTTACATGAACCACCATCCCGTGAGCACCAGAAGACAAATAGCTAGTCAGGGCACTGGCCGAGCCAGTGACAAGCCCAACCAAGACAGGCATCACCTAGAAGCCAACTAAAAAGCCGCGATGGTGGCGAAGCAGCCCGCCTCCCACCAGGCTCTCAGGTCCTAGATGATCATGTTCACCACTCCAGCCGGATGTCTAGCTTGTATTGTTTCCAATTTGGTTAAATTGCATCTGCTTAGCTTACACATTATACCTTTGAATATGACATGCCTTTCTATTTTTGGTACATAGTAGTACATCTGTGTATTAACCATGTTCTTACATCAAACTAATGTTCTTGTGGATCCCTCATCAATCACTTATGACGAGGCAGGCAGGCAAGGGGACTACTCCTCATTTAAAGAATGCCGCGTCAGCCTCCCGACATGATTCTCAAGAAACGGAAAGTCTAGATGAAGATAGTGAACGTAGCTCTATAGTTGATTACAACATTTCCCCTACACTAGCATTGCAGGTGCTTGCTCTAACTTGGCAGCGTGATATGTGGTTGCATGTTGCATATGCTGTCTAGATTGTAATTCTTCCAATATGGTTAAACTGCATGTGCTAGTCTGCTTAGCTTATACTCCTGCAAATGTGACATTATACCTGTTAATGTGACATGCCTTCCTATATTTAGTACATAGTACATCTGCTATTAAGCATGTCCTTACATAAAACTATTGTTTTTTTTGTATCCCGCATCAATCAATATGACGAGACACCTTTAGTATATGCAGTGCGATATTAGTTGCATCTTTCATATGATTTATAGCATGCGTTGCTTCTAATTTGTTGAAATTCCATTTATGATGGGACGCTTTTAACTTGGCAGTCATATTGGTTGCATCTTTCATGTGGTGTCTAGCTTGCATTGCTTCTTATTTGCTGGAATGGTTTTTGCTTAGTTTACACAAACAGTTGTGAACATGCCATGCCGTCCTATTTTTCGTACATATTCCATCCTGGTATCATGTGTTTGCCTTACATCAAAGTAGTGATTGTCAGTATCATGCATGAATGAGTTCTGAAGATAGAATTTTATTGCTTTTTCTTGTTGGTTTTACTTGACAGTTCAAAATCAATAAAGCGGAAGAAAGTTAGCAAGGCAGCGGATAAAGGTGCTCCTTCCAAACGGAGGGCCTCTACAGTTTCTACTTCTCCACACCCCCAAGATGATTTCCAAGACAACACATGCACAGACACTCAACAAAGTTGTGTTTATGATGAGCACGTTTCCCCTAGTGCAGCATCACTGGTGCTCCCTCTAACTTGGCACTGTTATATGTGGTTGCATGTTATGCGTGATGTCTAGCTTGTATTGCTTCTAATTTTGTTGAATTCCATCTTCTTACTTTACAAATTATACTTGAATAAGACACGTGTTCCTGTTTCTAGAACATACAATATTTGCCTATCACACCATGTTCTTACATCAAATTACTACTGTTGTGTAACCTGCAACAATCACTTATCATAAGACACGTTTGACTTCGGAGTGTGATATACATTACATCTCACATTCTTTTCTAGCTTGTACTACTAATTTGTTGAAATGGCACTTATGACGAGACAATTTTAACTTGGTAGAGTGATATTATTTGCATCTTTCATATGGTGTCTAGCTTTCATTGCTTCTAATTTGTTGAAATGCATTGTCCTTAGTTTACACATCATAAGCTGTGAATATGCAATGCTGTGAATATGCAATGGCACTAATGACGAGAGACCTCTAACATGGTAGTGTGATGTTGTTTGCATCTTGCATATGATTTATTTCTTGTACTGCTTCACATTTGTTTAAACGCCATTTATGCTGAGACACTGTTAACTTGGCAGAGCGATATTTGTAGCATCTTTCATATGGTGTCTACCTTCCATTGCATTGCTTCTAATTTGGTGAAATGTCTTATTCTTAGTTTACACATCATAGTTGTAGTTATCTCTTCGTCCTGTTTTTCATACATATTACATCCTCCTATCATGTGGTTGTCTAACATCAAAGTTTTATTCGTCTGCATCACGCATCAATTTGTTCTGAAGAACTAAATTTTATTCGTTTTTCTTGTCGGCTTGACTTAACATGGCACAGAGAAAGAGGAAGAAACAGAGAATGGCAGGGAATGAGAAGCGGATGAATCCTACAGATTCTGCTGGTACTGATGGTGCAATAGAAGGTGAAAGTCCAGCGAAAAATTCTACAAACACGGCATCCCATGCTACACGAACTGCAAAAAAGCCAAACAGAAACAAATAGCTGCCACCAAACAAGCAGAGACAGCCCTAGTTCTTGCAACACCTACCATAGTACTACCAGCTGCACGACATACTCGTGTGTCAACTGAGCTAGCAGCACGTTCCCAAGCTCCCTTGCCACCTGACAGTACTTCCCAAGCACTCTTGACACAAGACGAGTTGGCAATATCAGATGAACCTTGTGAGCTTCAACAACAAGAAGGTAGTTGCGGGAGTCAAGTTACAGTTGCATGCTTCTTTATGTGTAGTCTCACAGTTTGATGTACACTAAAACTTCCTATGTTTCTAGTTGGACTAGCACCTAGGCGCAAGAGGAAACAAACATCAGGGATAATGCTCGATAGGTTTACTAAATCTAGAGGAGGAAGAATGGAGATCCGTTTTGAGCTAGGTTTAAAAAGGCCACGTGATGCTACAGAGTCAGCCAAGTTAGTATCAGAGGCAGCGGTTGCCGTTAGGTGTCATGTACGTATCCTCCCAACATGGATTCAGTACAGGAACGACAAAGACGGAAACCGGTTCAACACCTTCCTCGACCATTTATCTGTAAGTATGGTTATGTATGGAAACTAGTAATATCGTCTCGCTCTGTCCCATACTTTCTAGGTTGCTGATAATGAGACTCCCATAATTTTCAACAGATGAGGTTCAAGTTGGATAGCCAAGAGGATGCAACCAGACAAGCTTGCACCCACGTTTTCAAGTCTGCTCTGCAACAGTATCGGTATAACTTGAGGAAAACTCACTTTGAAGGCAAGGCTAACAGTGAACTTTCCCAAACATCTCAAGTGGAAAATATATCGGATGAAGACTGGAGGGGCCTTGTTAAACACTGGTCTGATCCGAAGTATCAGGTACATTATATATATGTGATCAGATCACATGTTGAAGTCCTATTGACGCATGTGCCACACAAATCTATCTTCTTGTAGGTGAACTGTTCAGAGAACAAGGCCAACCGTACGAAAGTGAAATTCCAACAGAGGACAGGATCTCGTAGCTATATTGCACACTGCGAGGCTCTTGTAATTAGCTGCTGTTTCACTCTTTTTGTTGTACCATATTATCAGATCTATATTGACTTGTTCAAAATGCAGAGGAAAGCCTGCAAGGACCAAAAAGTACCTGAACCAAATGCTGTGGAAATCTTCAAGGATTGTTAAAGCCGCTGTTGTAAGTCCTTAATCCTCATGCCTTTTAACTACTACTTACTCTGACTTGTGCCTTGAACTGCATGGTTTGCAGCCAATGTCTATTACTCTTTTCAATTTTATACACAATTTTCTTAGTGTATCATTGCACCTTACAAGGTTTAAAAGGGAGGAGTGATGTTCCTTTGATCTTGACCCGTAATCTAGTTCCGTGCTGGACTTGCCCACACAATGTTACAATTTCCTGTTTGTCTGTTCTCAGTTGTTTTGTGATATGAATGATGTCATACTATGCTTACTGTATTATAAACTTCGTCCCTTTATCCTTAGCCCTCAATACAATGTGAAGAAATAGACAATACGTTAGCGATGGTACATGGTCATATGTTTGGAACCTGGTTTTATTATGTACTTTGCAATAAAATACAACTAATATTTTACATGGGTTCACCAGAATAAGTTCCGTATATAGACCAAAGCTATTTTGTTTGGTTTTGCTGCCTCCTTAATATCTTCTGTTCTGGTACTACTAATGTAAAACCTCAACTTTTCAGCGAGCTATGGAAAAAATGGTGGAACCGCCACCTTCTGAAGGTGGCGAGGCAACTATAACCGCAATGTCAGCTCTTGCTGCAGTGGGTCAGTACCTGTCCACTAACAGTGACAAAAGCACGTTCCTGCGTAATACTGGGTTGGTTGTTAAGGCAATATCGTCCAAACTGCCTCATGATCAAGACATGCAAGCTCAAAGCAATGTTGTATCTGCGCTCCAGACACAAGTCCATTCCCTAACAGAGGCCCTTTGTGAAACAAGGAGAAACATTGCTCAATGTCATCAAGATATGCATGGTTTTGAAACCACACTATCAGACATTTGCTATGTTGTTCAGGAGCCTAGGGGAAATGAAGGCGAGGGTTATGGTGTTCCATCGAACAATACAGCATGAAAACGTAACAGTCGGGTCAAAAGAACCGAGCTTCTGAACTTCTGGTGGTGCATTTATCTGCTAGACTGTTAAGTTTTATGCCAACCTTCCTTTTGTTATATAGTTGTAATTTGTTTTGGTGCGATACAAAATTTATTCTTAAGGTGCAGCCACCGGCTGAAGAAAACAGCAAGCCATTTTTGTATAGTGTAGGCTGTTCCCTATATTTGCACTGGTGGCGATCTTTGATGCCGAGTGGATGTAATCTGCGTAATCGCCTTAATAGCCTAGCGTTATTTTGGGCCTTATTTATTTCCTAGTCTTCTTTTTCCCTGGTTTGCTAGTGGCCGCAACTACCCATGGGACATATAAGGGACGTAGGATCCATGGGTCTCCTACGGGCCGTCGATAAATGGGCCTGTAATCGGTGGGCCTCGGGTTGTCGATAAATGGGCCTCGGGCCGTCAGATAAATGGGTCTACATGGGCCATAATCGGGCGTAATTGGTATCGGCCCAGCATGGTAACGGGCCGTTAACAGGCCATAGGACTGCAAAAGCTTAATTCTGTCACAGGCATAACGGGTCATTAATGGGCCAGAATATAGGATGGGCTGGCCAGAAACGGGCCAACTCTTGCCATGGGCCGAATTTGGCCCATTAGGGTAACAGGCCAGTAACGGGCCGACTCTTGCCATGGGTCGAGTTTGGCCCATTTGTGGAACATGCCAGTAACGGGTCGACTCTTGCCATGGGCTGAATTTGGCCCATTAGGGGAACAGGCCAGTAACGGCCCGAAAGTAATCGAGGGCCGAAAAGGAGCCCAAGAACGTATGGGCCGTAAATAGGCCGAAAGTTAATACGGGATGGAAACGGCCCATGTAAATCACGGGCCGTTAACGGGTACAAAGAAAATTACTGTTCATTATGGGCTAGAGTCACCGTGGGCCTGTAAAGGGCCGAAAGATACGAAGGCCTCATATGGGCCGAAAGACGTCGTGGGCTATACATGGGCCGAAAGTGAAATGGGCTGGTGTTATATTCGCCGGGCCACATGACGTTGTTGGGCCGATTTCCTTTAGTGCCTAACGGGCCGTAAAATGGGCTATTTGCTAAGAGATCGTTAACGGGCTTTTCATGGGCCAGCCCGTTAACTTTTTACCAAGTCAAATGGGCCGGCTTTGTAAGCTAAATGGGCCAGTGGTGGGCTGTGGCACGTGTCGACATATCATAGGCGCCTATCTGACCCACTGACGAGCTGACACGTGTTTCGTCCGGCCAATAAGAAGTTTACACGTGGAAATTTCCCATTGATCGGGCTGTTAACGGGTTATCGGATCCAAAACCCGACCCGATAGCTTAACGGCGTTCCGTTACGGTGGATGCCACGTGTCGGTCACCCTTGACGAAAGCACTTCTGTGACGCACGATTTATCATCATGGAAGTGGACACTTCCGTGATGACAATTTTGGTAATGTCATGGAACACTTCTACGACAGCACAGGTATGACTATCTTGATTCTGTCATAAATTTGTCATGGATGTACATGCATGACAAAAAACGCGACCTACTGTGACAAACATGTATCATCACGGAAGTGTATTTTTTTGTAGTGTTGGGAACAGAGGTCTGTGGCGCCGACCGCCGCCGCGATTTCTACGCAGCGCTCCGGTGTCAGCATCTTGTAGTAAGTGATCTTGCAGCGCACCATGGCTTTCCGGCAAACTAGGGGACGCTTGATGCGGGCTAGGGGATCAAAAGGTGGGGGAATGGGCTGGAGATTTGGTGTGGTTTTAGGGCAGTGGATGGCGTAGGACGAGCAGCGAAGGTTCTGGTGTGAATAGTGGTTCCAGTGACGACCGGTCAAGCGGTTTTGACTGTACATCGCTCTTGTCGCGTTCGCGTTGAAGCCCGGCACGTTGGACCCTCCACGTAGCTCACCGAATGGAACGCGCTTCGTCTTGCATTTTCGCTCGCTTGTGGGACCGCAGTTGAGAGCAAACCGACGTCCCTCCCCCTCCCCCGCTCGCGTCATTTATTATACCACTACTCCCTCCGTTTTATGCGGAGTAAATAAAAACAGAGGGAGTATACTATGGATGAGGATCCCCTGAAGTGGCCGAACCCATTGAGTAACTGACATGTGGGGCCTAGCAAGCATGGGGTCCGCCAGTAAGTGACCGAAAGGGAGGGTAAGGCAGGGATACCTACGTCAGAGGATCCACTTCCACTATACTACTTTGACCAAATGTTAGAGTAATAATATATGACATGCAACTTACACAAATGTTAGAGTAATAATATATGACATGCAACTTACACAAAGCATACAGGGTCTAGTGCGGTTTTCGAGGCTAACTTTGACCAAATGTTAGAGTAATAATATATGACATGCAACTTACACAAAGCATATGGTCAATTTCGTATGTGAAAGGAGTTTCCAATGATATAATTTTCACATTATACATCTCATGTACTCCCTCCGTCTAGGTGTGTAAGTCATCTTACGAAAACAAAATAATCCCAAAACACGTAGGCGCGGTGCATTAACTTCTACCTCGTTTCTTGTTTCTTGACATATGAACCAATAAGAGATGAGGGTGCATGTGCATGCTTTTAATGACCTGAGACTATCAAACATGACATGCAGTGGTTAGTTCATTGCATGCAATACTATTAATTAGCAAATAAACATTAATGTCTCTCGTTTTCCCCTCCTCCTTGGTCATGGTGCACAACCTAAGAGTACTCACCTATGTGAAAGGAGTACTATTAATCTTGTCAATAGTTAAATTGGAAACCATCTCGAGTACAAATCTAGGAGTACGTACGAATCTAACAATAATGATTGGGCGTTGTTGAATGTTGATACCTTTTTTTATCATAGTAGAGATACCTTGACTACACATAAAACTTATATGTAAGGTAGAAAGGATAGGAGGGAGTATATTGTATGTTCAAAAACGAAACGAACATTGAATACCCTTTATATATGATTTGCGGATGCTATGATCACCGGTTCAAAATTTTGAATCCGCCTTAGGTATCACGTGCCCCCACTCGTTCCCTCTCGATTTCATCTCGCGGTCCGGATATCTATTGAAAGAGGACTAGGGTGGGTACATGCGAATGATACTCGGCGGAATGTTCAAATGAGGCATGCGGGAGGATGGACTCAACTGGAGGGCGACATGATCGATGGAGAAGAGGGTTGGAGAGGAATGAGAAATAAGCAAACGCCACATGATTACACTTGAACGGCTCAAATAAACAATAAGTTGTCTCGCTCGGCCTACATAGTGAAAGGCCTAATGCGCAACACGGAGCACTCATGCTCGAATATGGCCGGGAAAACAGGGAAACCGACATGTGGGCACACCCATCGGGACGACGTAGTGTAGACTAGTCCAATGGAGGAGCTGGCCCACGACCTCCTCGCCACCGAGAACCGTTCATGTGGGTCTTTTGGGCCAACAACAGGGCGCAGCTCCAGCATCGCCTCTGGACACGGCGACCGCGGTGAGCGACACGCTCATATCGTCGATAGACACGGTCAGTTTCAGTGTGCTGAGGGTGGCGTTTGTGTTGTGGCACGACCAACGGTATGTTTGGTTTGTGCCCAAAGTTGCCCCATCAAAGCATTGGGTAGCCAAAATTTTGGTTGAGGTATTGGTTGCCCATGATTTGGCCGACATTGGCAAGAAAAATGAACTAGAGTTGGCTAGAGTTCATTGGCATGCCAAAGAAATGGCAACCATCCAAACAAAGACCAATCTTTGGGTCATGACCAAAATTTTGGTAAGGTGCACTTTGGCCACAATCGAAACACACCCCAACACCCGGCTCATCGCGGATGCATGGGGCGCCGCAACGCGTCCGCGAAGTGGTGTAGCGCGGCCAACTGCATCCTCTGGACCTGAGACCATGCCGGGTTGTCTTGCTTTTTCAATGACATGCGGGGATCACATTTGAGAAAAGGGCATCTCCAACATTGCCACGACCGTAGCTGACTACCCTGGCACATCAAAGCCCTCGTCCCTCGCGCCATCGTGCGGTGCGTTCCCAGCCGGCGCCAGCTGCCCGCATTCATGTCGTCCGTTCGTATGTCGTCTTTAAGAGGCTCAGTGCCCGAGGAACCAACTCCGGCGACTTAATGATGCACCCAGACTCTTGGCCTCACCGGAATGCGCTACTTAAAGCGGCAACGCCCAGCTGACCTCCACACCATAGCGCACCATCCTCCTACCTGACACCACATCCGCCATGACCGCAAGTGCGAACGCTCTGCGCGAGAGCTTGTCTTCGGGGATCAAGCTTGAGGTCGCCGCCCTTGCTCAAGTCACCTCTCGCGACGCAATAGCGGTGTAGCCGGACACAGATGCGACCGCACAAGTAGTGGCCACATTGGCGGCCGACGACGGGAGCACCGTCAACCACGCGTCCTACTTGCCACCGTCCAACGTCCGGCACCACCGAGGTCGAGGACTCCTCCGAGGATGAGTATGGCATGGGAGGCGGCAGGGCATGGTGTGCCAACTGGCCAGTCCGTATCCCGTGTTCTACTCTTCCTCGCCGGAGACTGCACCTTCACTTCACGGGTCTTGAACCCCACCCCCGTACATAGAGATCACAGATGGAGGACGTCGGTCGCTGCCGTAGAACAGGTTTAGGGTCGGGTTTCTTTTATTTTTCTGTCTTATAAAAGTTCAAAATGTAATGAAAATCTGCCATGTTTGCATTAATCTCGGCCGGTGTATATGAACTTTCACAATAATATACATATTGTTGGAGTACTAGTGCACGGAAGATCAAGATCTTGTGGGAGAAAAGGATGAATGAGGGAAAGCCTTATCTGCAAATGTGGAGAGGACTGCGGGTAAATTGTCATAGTTTCCTTCATATCCGTTAGATATAGATCGGACGGCCTATATTGCAAGATGACAGGCACACCATCATCACCAACTCTGCTTTTTATTGAAACGAGACAAATCTAAAAAACCCAACTAACCCAACCTCCTAGCATATCACGCGGGAAAAGACCCGACCACGCCGTTTTAGTCGGGATTACCGGATTACTAGTAGTAGTATCGATGGATCGCGTGAAGCAACAATTTTTTTGAGGGGGCGAAGCACCTAGTTTAAAAGGAAAAAAGGTGGTACACTCACAGCACTCCTGTCGCGGTCGCATTGCACCCCACACACGTTCGGTCCTGCACACGGCTCACGCAAACGGAACGCGCTTCGGCTTGCCTCTTCACTGACACATGGGACTGCACTTGGAGAAACCGACATGCGCCAAACTCCCCCCGCCTACTGCGCGAAAATCCTACTCCCCCTCCCCCCCCCACAAAAATTCCCCCCAAATTCAATTCAACCGCCCTT
>NC_057798.1:660942560-660950377 GCF_018294505.1 Triticum aestivum | reverse complement strand
ATACGTCGGCGCCGCGGTTCGTACAGGGGACGCACGGTGATCCTCTCGCTCCCACAGTAGGCTCTCGTAGACTGCCGTCCTCTAGCCGCGCCGCCACCTCTGGCTACGTTCTTGTGGAGGTGCACGGCGGTCAGCGCCGCCACCGCTGGCGACGTTCGTGTGGAGACGCACGGCGGTCATCTTCTCCCACAGTACGCGCATTCTAGACTGAGGCCCTGTTCATGTCGGTGTAGCGCTGAATGTTAGCTGATAGATGCTATTAATCTCACTGCTGCCGAAGTAGTTTACTGTCAATATGCTCTGCTTAAGAAGCTTCCTTGCCCTGTTCTGCACTCAATCTGCTTAGCTGAGATGGCATGCCAAGGCCGATTAGTTGCTAAAATATCCTGCCATATATTTATTGTGACGTAGATTGCCATGGTCTAGTAGCCAATCTGTTAGGTGAAATAGCTCTACACCGTTTTATACTCGATCTTTGTTGCTGCGATGGCCTTCGATAGTTCGATGGTTGTGTGCTCGGGCTCATTGACTGCTGAAACAGCCTGCCATAATTTAGCACTCAAATCTGTTTGCTGAATTAGCCTTGCATATATTTCGTTACTTAGATCTGCTCGTCCAAATATCTTGCCATAGCTTTAGACATCGACCTAGGTATATTTTTCTGGACTTCATAAAAAAGCATATATGTTTTTCCTGTAATATCTAGTAGAAAAACTAATTTGTATGTCTAACAGATGGACAGGACTTGGATAACTTCTGCTCGAAGATTCTCCACTTCATATGTTGAGGGGGTTGAAAACTTCATGAACTTTATCCGAGCTGAGTACGGTGGTCTGAAATCAGATGTGCTCTGCCCGTGTAGCAGTTGTATGAATTCAGTTACAAGACCCCAGTCAACTATGCAAAATCATCTACACTTGTATGGGATGTCGGTCACATATACTAAGTGGGTTCATCATGGTGAAGCTGTGAACGTCAATGTTATTGACTACGTGGAAGCAGCAGATCACCATCTTGATCTGCCTGATGCTCAAGTGGAAGAGGAGGAGGAGGTGGTGGTGGCGGAGCCAGTGAGTTTGAGCAACATTGAAACAATGCTACAAAATGCTCGTCCATTCCGTGAACTTTCACCTGCAGAAGAAAAATGGTGGGCCCGCATGTTGGAACAATGCAACGTTGTTGTCACCGCAGGAAATAAGCTGTCAGTATTCTCAGCTATGGTCACCTTTCTTCAGGTGAAGACATCTGAGCGGATGACCAACAAATCATTCGATGCGATGTTGGCTGCTTTCCGCAAATCTTCCCGAGATGCGTCTGAGCTGCCACACACCTACAGTAAAATGAAGAATTTCCTTCGTGTAGTTGGAATTAGATATGATATGATCCATCTTTGTAAGAATAATTGTGTTCTATTCCAGAAGGATTATGCCAACTTAAGTGAATGCCCAAAATGCAAATCATCAAGATGGAAAGATGGCGATGCTGTGAAGAGGGTTCCTCATAATGTTCTGAGACATTTTCCAATTACACCAAGATTGCAGAGGTTGTTTCATGATGCTGAAACAAGAGAGGATGTACTGTGGCATTCTAGGAACCAGGAGTACAGAGATCCGAATGTAATGAGCCATCCATCTCATGGTAGTGAGTGGAAAAGCTTCAATGATAAACACAAAGAGTTTGCTGCTGACCCGAGAAACATTAGACTTGGCTTAGCTTCAGATGGATTTAACCCATTTGGCCACCAGAGCGCCACATATAGCATGTGGCCAGTGCTTGTTATCCCTTACAACATGCCTCCAAATGTCTGCACCAAAGAATCAAACTACATGATGCCTTGCTCATCCCAGGTCCAAAAAGTCCTGGAAAGGATTTTGATTTGTTCATGGAGCCTCTTGTGGAGGAACTTCAACAGCTATGGAAGGGTGTTCTCACTCGAGACCTATATAGCAGCCCACCAGCTGATTTCTTTCTGCGTGATGTTGTAATTTGGTGCATCCATGATTATCCGGCTTTGGGCACTATGTCAGGGCGAAGGACACATGGTTACAATGCATGTGTTCGCTGTGACAGGAATCTGCTGTCATACGCAATACTTAGAAAGATCTATTACATTGGACATCGCCGTTTCCTTGCCAAGGACAAGCCGCGTCCTAGAAAATACCGAAGACATGTGTTCAATGCAAAGCATGAAATACGTGATGCGCCAAAGAGGCTCACCACCGATGAGTTGCAAGTGGAATTAGAGAAGGTCAGGCATATTACACCAGGAAACCATCCTGGTAATGGTAGCGGGAAAAGGAAGCATGGCACTGTAGAAGAGAGATTATTGTTTACCCGCAGGTCCACTTTGTGGGACTTGGAGTATTGGAAAGATTTGGATCCACGGCATAATCTTGATGTGATGCACATCGAGAAAAATATATGTGACAGCATTATCGGCACACTTCTTAACATTGAAGACAAGACGAAAGATACCTTAAAATCTAGGATTGATTTGACACACCTGGGTATCAGAAAGGATTTGCAGGTGCAAGATGAAGGTAAACCACGGGATATGGCACCAGCTGTGTACGTCTTGGACAAGGTAAAAAGAAAAGAATTCTGCGAGGTCCTGTCACGTGTGAGATTCCCACATGGATTTGCTTCCAACCCTGAAAGGAGAGTTAGTGCAGATGGAAACAAGGTACAAGGGTTGAAAACTCATGACTGCCACGTCCTACTTCAAATGGTTTTACCTGTTATCCTTAGAGGTTTGGGCCGCCCTGACTTATACAGAGCAGTTGCAGAGTTGGGACAATTCTTCAGGGAACTCTGCAGTAGAAATATCAGGATAGATGCTTTGGAGCATCTTAGAGACAAGATACCAACTATCCTATGCAACCTTGAGAAGATATATCCTCCAGCCTTCTTTGAAGTGATGGTGCATTTGGCTGCTCATCTACCTGATGAGGCACTACTTAGAGGTCCAGTACAGTATGGCTGGATGTACCCTATTGAAAGGCGGCTAGGCACTTTCAAGGGCTATGTTAGGAACAGACCTAGACCTGAGGGTTCCATTGCAGAGGCCTACATTGCTATAAAAGCATTGACATTCTGCTCAAAATACATTGAAACAGTTGATCAGGTTAGCAAAGAGGTGGGTGAAGACAATCCCGGGCTCAATGTTTTCGATTATTCTGTTCGAGTTACAAGGAAGAGTCGACAAGAGGACAAACCTAAAGATTTGGACAAAATGGTTTGGTATGTGTTGAATAACTGTCCTGAGATACTACCTTATATCAAGTAAGTGCAGTACTGCAGCTTATACATCGTAATCTACTAAACTTGCAGCACATTCTTATATATTTAGATGTTTGACGCGATCACTATGTTGTGCAACATGTACAAAGAGGAGTTACTGCCGCAAAATCCAAGAAACATTGACAAACTGGTTATGGCAGGATTTGCGAAATGGTTCAAGAACCATGTAAGCTTTTGAAGTGCACTGTCAGTTTTTTTAATATATTGAGTACATAAGATGATCAGCTTGTCTATTTTCTAACCATTGGTTAAGAAGATGCGGGAGGATGGGCAGGCAGTTGATGATGCCCTTTACTCACTAGCAATGGGTCTTGATACTCGGGTAAGACATTATGAATCTTGCGTTGTTGGAGATGTGCGCTACAACACCCTTGCATGAGACGAAGGCAGGAAGACACAAAACAGTGCCATCATGAGCATGGATACGTATGACAAAGAGACAACTGAAATGTATGCTAACATAACAGACATTGTTCAGTTGCAGTATATCTCCGGTTTCGAGGATCATCGGTGTGTGGTTCTGTTGTGCGGTCGTTGGTATAACCTGTTTTCCAGGATCGCAAGACCCAGAGCTGATGATTATTTCAAATCCATCAATGTTAAGGTGGCGTACCAGACCAACGAGCCTTTTATTTTGGCAAATCAAGCAACACAGATATTTTTCTTGGAAGACACATTTGCACGTAGCGATGACTGGAGAGTATTGCAAAGATTTGAGTAGAGGAATTTGTTTTATGAAGTTGCACAACAAGATGATGCTTACACTGCTCCTGATGTACAAGATAACACAGATGTTCCTAATATCTTTGAGAACCATCATGTCAATGACGCCGGCGAAAAGATTGCTTGTCGTGCTATGGACATACAAGAGTTGATCAAGAAGAAGCCAACGTTCGAGGACGTTGAGGACGAAGAAGAAGATGACACCGTGGGGAATTACGATTCAGACTGATACACATGGCGAAGATGTTGACGCTGCTGCTGCGGATGATGATTACATTGCTTTTGTCGTATTTGCCTGTCAGAAGACGTTTTTTTATCTACTATGTGAAATTGTGTTTGCTATGACAACTGAAACCTGATGAACATGTTGTTTAGTATTTTGCTGTGACAACATCACTTCTTATGTATGTTGATTTGTGTTTGGTGATTGTATGACAACTAAAACACGATGACATTGTTGTTTAGTTGTACTCATAATTGGCTGTGAAACTTGAATTTGATGACATAGTTTGCTGTTGTACTGCAATTTGCTCGACGTCTTCGAATGAGAACAAAGCTGACCTGACAGGGCCTCTCCTATCTATTTATTTATATGAGAAAAAGGGGATACCCCCTGATTTCCGTTAATAGAAATCATTAGATGTTCACAACACTACGCCCAGCCTGCTACACAGGTTTCATTCATTACTAGTTTCAGCAAAGTGCTCATGTCGTAGCCACTGAATACATCACGAGTGCTACATACACTGCAAATAAAGAGACAATCATCCTATAGAGCACATCGATTTTCCCCATTATCTTCACAATCTCTTTCATCTCCTCATTGCTGTCAAGGTCGTTCAGCAGCTGTTGCTTGGCCATGATCAGGGGAACTGCGTCTTTAACCTTCTACTCTTCCTCTTTTGTCGTTCCTTCAGTTACTTTGAATCCGGCTAGAAATTTCAGGCTGTATGCTGTTTGGGACAGATTTGGAGGATGACTTGTGGGTCTACTAGGTTGACGTGTGCTTTGGCTTTGTCAACTTAGTCCGCAAATGATTCTAGCAGCAGTGACCATTGGATGTTAGTCCAATGGCCGTGCTGCTTCTTCAATATCTGATCTTCTTGCTCCAGCTACCCAAACCAGCTCCGGTGGGACTGCCTGCTCCCGCCTCCCGTTGTCGGCTGTGCTGCCGCACAGGCCGCACCGCCCCACCCTACTTCATTGCTGGCCATGCCATTCCTCTACTAACCCACACCTCCTGTTATTTCCCGCGACGGCAGCCGGACCAGTAAACCCTCGTACTCCCCACCGCGTGGGCTACCATTGCCGAGTCTTCCCCGGCTCCGTGTCGTTCCCTTCCTAGGCCTCGCCGTCGTCCACCGCCATGGTGCTCTCAGCACGGCCTGGTCAACATGGTCAACGAACAACATCCACCGGCCGTGGACTGTATGCGCAAAATAATGATTCCTCCACCTGATAGCTGGGACCCACCGGAAGGGCCTCTGTATTTCGCAAAAAAAACGTTCCCCCCGCTGACATGTCGGACCCACCAGCTATATCTTCGTGCGCAAGGAAGTGCCTCCTTGTTACGCACAAAAAAAAATGAATACCCACCCTGCTAGATGGGACCCACCATAGTGGGAGGATGACTTGTGGGCCAACTAAGTTGACGGGGACGGAGGGCTTTGTCAACTTAGTCAATATGAACGATTCTAGCTCCAGTGACCGTACGATGTCCATCCAACGGCCATAGTGCTTCTTCAACCTCTGGTCTTCTTGCTCCACCTGCCCAAAGCAGCGCCGGTCGTGCCGCGTGCTCCTGCCTCTCGTGGCCGGCTGTGATGCCGCGGAGGCCTCACCGCCCCCTACTACTCCCACTGCTAGCCCAGGGTATCCCTCTACTCACCCACACCCCCTGTGATTCTGTGGCGACGGCAGCCTCACGCCGCAGCCGAACCAGTGAACCCTTGTACTCCTCACCGGGTGGGCTACCGCTGTTGCGTCTTCCCCGGCTCCGCGTCGTCCCCTTCCTAGGCCTCGCCGTCGTCCAGACCACTGCCCTGGTGCTCTCGGCGCAGCGTGGTCAACGTGGTCAACGACCGACTTCCATCGGAAGAGTACTGTACGTGGAGAGGCTGACAGTTGGGTCCAGGCGGCCGCAAGGAAGTGCCTCCTTATTACGCGCAAAATAATTATTCCTCCACCTGACAGCAGGGACCCACCGGACGGGCCACCTTATTTCGCAAAAAAAATGTTTCCCCCCTGACTGCTGGGACCCACCGGACGGGCCAGCGTATTTCACGAAAAAAACGTTCCGCGCGCTGTCAACTCGGACCCACCGGAAGTGCCTCCTTATTACGCACAAAAAAATGAATACTCCCCTTGCTAGATGGGACCCACCATGGTGGGAGGCTGACTTGTGGGCCTACTAAGTTGACTGGGACTGGGGCCTTTGTCAACTTTAGTCAATATGAACGATTCTAGCTCCAGTGACCGTACGATGTCCATCCAACGGCCGTAGTGCTTCTTCAACCTCTGGTCTTCTTGCTCCAGCCGACCAAAGCAGCACCGGTCGTGCCGCATGCTCCTGCCTCCCGTGGCCGGCTGTGCTGTCGCAGAGACCTCACCGCCCCCTACTATTCCCACCGCTGGCCAGGCCTTGCGGCGATGGCAGCCTCACACAACAGCCGAACGAGTGAACCCTCGTACTCCTCTCCGCGCGGGCTTCCACTGCCGCGTCTTCCCTGGCTCCCCGTCATCCCCTTCCTAGGCCTCGCTGTCGTCCAGCGCCCTGGTGCTCTCGGCGCAGCGTGGTCAACATGGTCAAGGAACGACTTCCATCGGACGTGGACTGTACGTGGAGAGGCTAACAGCTGGGTCACCGGCCGCAGCAAGGAAGTGCCTCCTTATTACGCGGAAAATAATGATTCCTCCACCTGACAGCTGGGACCCATCGGACGGGCCACTGTATTTCACGAAAAAAATGTTTCCCCCTGACTGCTAGGACCCACCAGCTACATCTTCGCACACAAGGAAGTGCGTCCGGGCAAAAAAACTAAACGATTCGCCCCCCTGACCGCTGGGACCCACCAGCGACACCTTCGGACGCAAGGAAGTGCGTCCGTGCAAAAAAAAAAAGATTCGCCCCCTGACTGCTGGGACCCACCAGCTACATCTTCGCATGCAAGGAAGTGCGTCCGGGCAAACAAAAACCAAAACGATTCGCCCCCCTGACTGCTGGGACCCACCAGCTACATCTTTGCACGGAAGGAAGTGCCTGACAGTCGGGACCCACCTGGTCGAAGCGTACGTAGCGTTCTCATTCTGGTCGCAAACGTGTACGTACATATATACTGGTGGATGTAGAGGCACGCACGTGTCATAGTAGAGGCGCGCATGTAGCATGTACACGTACGTACAGCGGCGAGGGTGCAAGAAAGAAAATACGGCCACGTACGTACATACAGGCAGGGTCTCTAACGCCTATCGCGCATACGTACATGGCTGGGTCGGAACGAAGAAACAGCATCGTCGTCGTGTTCATGGGGAGCCAACCGGCTGGGTCGGAACGGAATGCGGGGTCGTGTTCATCGGGAGGGCTTGGACGGAACAGGCGATGGAAACGAGGCCTGGCGTACCATACAACGGAGGAAACGGCCTTGTGTTCGACCGGCCACGTTCGAAACGGGGTCCTGTTGATCGGGAGGGGCCTGGCGTACCGCAAAACGGAGGAAACGGGCCTCCTACGGTCGAAATGGAGGTCCTGTTGATTGGGAGGGGTGTGGCGTACCGCAAAATGGACGAAACGGACT
>NC_057798.1:660933720-660942479 GCF_018294505.1 Triticum aestivum | reverse complement strand
ACGGTCGAAACGGGGGTCCTGTTGATCGGGGGGGTGTGGCGTACCGCAAAACGGACGAAACGGACTTCTGTTGGAGCGCTATGGTCGAAACGGGGGTCCTGTTCATCGGGAGGGGTGTGGCGTACCGCAAAACGGGACTCCACGGGATACTGTTCATCTCCACCGTCGACCTCCTCCAGCCACCACGGGCTACCGTCGACCTCCTCCAGCCTCCACGGGCTCCTGTACATCCAGCCTCCACCGCGCGCTACTCCACCGGCTACTGTTCAACCACCCCTCCACGGGCACCCCTCCATCGCCTACTGTTCATCCAGCCCTCCACACCATGGGGTCCTGTTCAACAACCCCTCCACGGCCATCCTCCACCGTCTACTGTTCATCAAGAGGCAACGTCACCGCTCACTGTTCATCCAACCCCCCATCCCCCCCCCGCAATGCTCACTGTTCATCCCAGAGGCAACATCGATCGGCTTCAGTTAGCAGCAGTAGCGAAGGAATCGCTCCATCGGGTTCAGTTATCAGTCATCGATTGATCGCTCGGGTTCAGTAACGCGTAGCCTGCAGTGCAATTGCTCGGGTTCAGTTAGAGCCCAACACCTCGCTCGGCTTCAGTTAGAGCCAACGCCTCGCACACACGCGCATACGTACGAGAGAAACGTGCATCGCTCCGCCCCCGACCTCCCACCGTAACCGGCAACTCCCCGAAATTTTCCTCCCCCTCGCTTCTACCACGGTTTTTTCCGTCGGACGGCCCAAAGAATGTCATGCAGCTGTGTCTCCGGCCCGCCCAGGACAAAAAGCCAATTTTCTGTCATGATTTTTTGTCATAGAAGTAGGAGCCCACCACATCTATGATGATACCGGGTTTTGTCACAATTATCGTCATAGAAGTGTCATATGTATGACAGAAAAAAATTAGTTCGGCCCAAAATGTCACGGATGTGTCTTTTTTTTTGTAGTGCAAGCACCTACGATGGTGGAGTACAGGAGATGAACTCATCATGTAGACTTGGGACTTCAACTTCATTAGCAGTAGCAGTGGCAAATCTAGAGAGTCTCTGTTTGTGTCGGTGCGGAGGACCACCAACATCCCCTAACTTACTCTTTTCCTTCCTATTTTCTGATATTGCCTTATGAAGTCAAAACCACAAGAAGATGAATAAAATTAGCTCTGCATAACTGGTTGATGCATGATATAGATGAACACTACTTTGATGTAAGGCAAGCGCAGGATAGGAGGATGGAATGTATTCAAAAAAAGACAGCGTTTCATATTCACACGTACGATAGGAGGATGGAATATGTATGAAAAAATAGTAAGTTGAAGGCATTTTAACAAAATTAGAAGAAATGAAAGCTAGGCACCATATGAACATGCAACAAATATCACTCTATCAGGTAAAAAGTGTCTCGTCGTAAGTTCCATTTCAAGAAATTAGAAGCAGTACAAGCTAGAAGACAATGCAAGATGCAACCTACATCACAGTCCCAAGTTAAATGTGTCTTATGGGTAAGTGATCGCTGCAGGTATAAGTTGTAAGCTATGCAGATGCAATTCAACATAATCAGAAGCAATACAAACTAGACATCATACGGAAAACACAACCACATATAATAGTTCCAAGTAAGAGCAAGCACCTATGATGGTGGAGTAGGGGAGATTTGCTCATCATGTACACGTATGTTCTAGAAATAGGAACACGTGTCATATTCACAGGCATTATGTGTAAAGTAAGCAGATGCAATTCAAGTTAGAAGCAATACAAGCTAGACATCATATGCAACATGCAACCACATATAATAGTGCCAAGTTAGAGCAAGCACCTATGATGGTGGAGTAGGGGAGATGTGCTCATCATCTACACAGCTACGTTAACTGTCTAGCCTTGCACTGTCTTGCGAATCTTGTTGGGAGGATGGCGGAGTAGAATTTGTAGAGAACCTCCGTTTCAGTTGCTCGGAAGGACCACCATCATCCAATGCCTTGCCAATTTCCTTCAGCTTTATTGATTTTGCATTGTGAGGTCATACCAACAAGAAAAAGGAATATCATTTGCTCTTCAGAACTCATTGATGCATGATACTGACAAACACTACTCTGATGAAAGGCAAAGTCATGATACGAGGATGGAATATGTACGAAAAAATGGACAGCTTGACATATTCACACCTATGATGTGGTAACTAAGCAGAAGGCACTTCAACAAATTAGAAACACTACAAGACACCATATGGAAGGTGCAATCAATATTAATCTGCCAAGTTAAAATTGTCTCCTCGTAGGTGGCATTCATCAAACTAGAAGCAATACATGCTAGAAATCATATTCAATACGCAAACCAATATCACACTGCCAACTTAAAGGTGTCCCATCATAAGTGACTGATGCAGGATACACAAGAAGAGTAGTTTCATGTAAGAACATGGTGTGATAGACAAATATAGTATGTACCAAAAACAGGAAAGCGTGTCATATTCACATGTATCATGTGTAAGCTAAGCAGATGCAGTTTACACTAATTAGGAGCAATACGAGCAAGACATCATATGCAACATGCAACCATATATCACGCTGCCAAGTTAGAGCAAGCACCTTGGATGGTGGAGTAGGGAGCGGAGACTTGGACCTTGTAATGCAGTATCAGTACAAGGAGAATCGGTACAGATGCTTCGTTTATGTTGCTGCAGAGGACCACCATCATCGCCTTCCTTACTGTTTTCATTCCTCTTTCTTTATTTTGCCTTGTCAAGTCAAACCCACAAGAAAAAGGAATAAAATTTGCTCTTCAGAACTCATTGATGCATGATACTGACGAACACTACTTTCATGTAAGGCAGCCGCATGATAGGAGGATGGAATATGTATGAAAAATAGGACGGCGTGACATATTGACATGTATGATGTATAAAGTGTAAACTAAGCACAAGGTGCTTGAACTTGTTAGAATCGATGCAAGCTAGAAACCATATGAAAGATGAAACCAATATCACTCTGCCAAATTAAAAGGGTGCCCTAACAAATGTATTTGACCAAATTAGAAGCAATACATGGCAACAGGCTAGAAATAATATGCAATATGCAACAAATAAAGGTGACTCATCGTAAGTGATTGATGCAGGATACAGAAGAGAGGTAGTGTCATGTAAGAACAAGGTTAACACATAGTTGCAGTGTGTACCAAAAATAGGAAGGCATGTCATATTCACAGGTATAGTGTGTAAACTAAGCAGATGCAATTTACCCTAATTAGAAGCATTACAAGCTAGACACCGTATGCAACATGCAACCACATATCACACTGTGAAGTTAGAGCAAGCACCTGTGATGGTGGTGTAGGGGAAGTGCGGTCTTCAGGTACAGAGCTACGTTCAATATCTTCATTTAGGCTTGCTGTTTCTTGAGAATCATGTGGAAAGGATGAAATTGCATTCTTTATAAGAGTATTGCGTCTCATATTAACCCACGCGTGTGACTGTCTCATCATAAGCGATAGATGCGGGATACACAAGAACAGTAGTTTGATGTAAGAATATGGTGTGATAGGCAGATGTAGTATGTACCAAAAACAGGAAGGCGTGTCATATTCACATGTATAATGTGTAAGCTAAGGAGATGCAATTTAACAAATTAGGAGCATTGATGAGGGATACACAAGAAAAGTAGTTTGATGTAAGAACATGGTTAATAGAAAGACGTAGTATGTACCAAAAACAGGAAGGCATGTCATATTCACAGGTATAATGTGTTAACTAAGCAGATGCAATTTACCCTAATTAGAAGCATTACAAGGTAGACACCATATGCAACATACAACCACATATCACACTGCCAAGTAATAGCAAGCACCTGCGATGGTGGTGTGGGGGAATTGCGGTGATCAACTAGAGAGCTACGTTGACTATCTTCATTTAGCCTTGCTGTTTCTTGAGAATCATGTGGGGAGGATGACACTGCACTCTTTAAACGAGTAGGGCGTCTCACGGTAACCCACCCGGGTGACTGTCTGTCGGGGGTTGGGTACGACATATGCCAAAGTATGGCTTATCATGGTGGGAGCGAGTAGAACGTCGCCGGTGCCCGGAAGCGGGATGAGGCGAAGACATGCACGCCGGCGGATCTTACCCAGCTTCAGGGCTCTCCGAGGAGATAACACCCCTACTGCTGCTCTGCGGGGTCTCCGCATGGTCACTATGGCAAAGTGGTTACAATGGTGCTCCTGGAGCTGTTTCTGGAGGTAGAAGAGGGCAAGGCTAGCTTTCTCCCTCCTGTGATCTAAGGTCTTTTCCTATTTGGGTCCGAACCCTTTGCATGGGCTTCCCGGGGGGTTTATATAGGCCTACCCCCCAGGGGTACAAGTGTAATCTGGCTGGGTGCGGGTCCCAGCCGTTTGCCTCTCAGGCCATTGTCCTCTCTGCCGACTAGTGGGGCCCGCCGACTGGCAGGCCCCGCGGACAGGCCTGATACTGTAGCGGTACTCTTGACGACGCTGGCTGGGTCACGTAGTCATGGCAACAGTGCCGCTATCTGGCGTGCGTTCACTGTCGCCATTCCCCATCTTGTCTGGTTAATGGCGGGCGGGGCCCATGGGAGAGGGGTCGGCCGACTCCAGGGGGCCGATTCCCATGGTCCGTCTTCAGGGCGCTCGTGCCGTCTTCTGTCCACCCACTAACAGGCGGCCCCGCCGTCCTTGGGTCGTACAGGCAGGCGTCGTGGGCACAGTGCGCCGCCCACTGTGGCTGAGGTCAGGGCAGGCATGGCACGAGTGCCGCGCATCGCCGGAGATCTTCAGCGATACAGCTTACTGTAGCCATGCCGGCCCCTTGTAAGCAGGGGGGACGGCCATGCCGTGGCTGTACCCCGCCTCGCCCTTCGAGACGAGGGCGGAGACGCGGGCCGACTCTCCATAGCCGGCCTCCCTGGAAGTCGCCGGCCATGAGTCGGCTTATCTTGGAGTCGCCATCTGGGACCCAGCTTAACTTGGAGTCGCCGTCTGGGACCCGGCTTAACTTGGAGTCGTCGTCTGGGACTCGGCATATCTTGGAGTCGCCGCTGGGACTCGGCATAACTTGGAGTCGTCCCTGGGACTTGGCCTAAGCGGCGCTACTGATCCCAGTGTCTTGAAAGGTTCTGGGGCTCGGGTCAGCCTACCCGTGGCCCATTACTACGACAGTAGTCCCCGAAGCTGGTGAGGCTCCGTGGATACTGCATCGTGGGGCCTCAACAGTTTCATTTTTTAGGACTTCGCTTGCCATCTTCCTTCAGGCCAACTGTCCGAAAGTCGGATTCGCAGAGGGCCGTCTTGCTTTGTAGAGAGTTCGAAAGTCGTGGCGGGAGACCAGGCGGCGTGCCTGATATGCTTCCCCACGGACGCCCGCCGCGGTCCTATCGCGTGGTGCCACGCGGTGAGGATAGTCTGCCTACCCACGTGCGCGATGGGACGGGCCGTCAGGCGGGGCCCGCCACTACCACGCCTCGGCACACGAACGGATCCGTTGTGGCCGTGCGGACGGTTGGGTTTCCCACGTCATTACTCCGCGCAGTAACTTCGTGGGGTAAATCATGGGGGCGTGGGGTCCTACGCGTAGTTAATCCCACACCCGCCCTGTCAGGACCCCGACTCGATGTCACATCGATCTAGCTGGTAACACCTCATATCACTTTGCGGCCTCACGCACGGTATCCCCACGGGTGTCGTCTTACCTTTTCCCGGGACCGTTTGCGCCTTTTGGCTCACGTATATGATAGTGTCGCTAGCATCCATATGATAAAGAGCCCGGGATGACATGACTAGTCGTAAACCCAAAGTGGCACAGACTTACAGGGACAGGCATCCATGACCCAGCTTCGAACGTGTCGGTCATCAGCAAGTGGGTCCGGGCTGTAGCACTGGGCTAGCAGGACTCCGGTAAACCGGGCTGTAGCGGGCTGACAGGACTCCGGTACTCAATGCGTGACATTTCCCCGAAGGGACAGACACAGGAACGAAGAAGGACACATGCCGGCCAGCCTAAGTGTTCCAGAGCAGTAGCAAGCTACCATGGCTCAGCGGTAACACTAGGAGACATTTCCCGGTAAGAGAGGCTACTAAAGATAAACAACTAGATAGTCAGATCCCACACATACCAAGCATTTCAATCATACACACAATATGCTCGATATGTGCAAATACAACGAAGCATCACAACATGACTCTATGACACAAGTACTTTATTTAAGGCTCAGTGAGCCATACATAACATACACAAAGGTACGGGTCTCATGACCCCACATACAAGTCATACAGTCATACAAGCCAGCAGCGGAAATAACTTGTCTGAGTACAGACAACTAGTAAAATAAAAGAGGCTTGGAAAGCCTAGCTATACTACGTGGTCCTCCACAAGCTCAGGGTCACCACCTGGGTCCTTAGCCTACTCGTTGATGTCAACGTCTACATAGAACCCATCAGAAGGGGTTGCAGCGTCTTCTGTAAAAATGTAGATTATAGCAACATGAGTACAAAGGTACTCAGCAAGACTTACATCAGAACCTACATACATGCATAGTATCAAGAAGGGTTGGTGGAGTTATTGCAGCAAGCCAGCTTTGACTCTTGGCTAGGCTATCCTACGATACTCCAACTTGAAATAGTTTTGCGCACATGAGTCCACTATTCACCACTTCAATACACTACCGAGGATCCACCTCCGTCTTCCTACGGAAGAGCCATCCTCGGCACTCACACTTATCTTGAGGCTTTTAATAGTATCCATTTACTTGTCTATGAACTGTATAGGCAACCAAGTAGTCCTTTACCGCGGACGCGGCTATTCGAATAGATCATGTTAACCCTGCAGGGGTGTACTTCGTCATACATGTTTCCACCACTTAGCGTCTGCACACGACATGTGCTCGGCAGACTTCAAGCGAAAGCCGACGTGGGTGTAGACCACGACCTACCTAAACACTTAAGCCTCTAGTCCAGGTTTATCGCCTATTCAGGTTCCATCCGCAGGGAGTCCGGCCGAGGTTTCCCATACGGCCCCGAACGATGTGAACAGGGTTCCCGAGATACCTAACGGGTATTCGGTACACCCGGCCACGTACCTACCGCATCACAGCCCACCCCTATGGTCAGCGCTGTCCACGGCCTCCAGTAGGCTACAAACACCAGAAACTACTTGCAACTCCTGGAAAGAGAGCTAGGGTGAATAAGAAGTCGAGCGGGGTCATATTTCAGGGCCCAATGTATGGTAGTAGCTGATTCTTAAATCACACATACAGATCTCAGTGCTTAAGGTCGGCTTCAATGAAACAACCCACCATGTACTCCTACATGGCCTCTCATCGATACCTTTACCAAATCGTGTTCACCACACCACTCTCATTACCGACATAATCATTTCACTCTAGCCCATCACCCAGATGAACCAGACCTGACACGACTCTAAGCATAGCAGGCATAGCAAGGTAGGAACAACACATACATAGGCTCAATCAACTCCTACACATGCTAGTGGGTTTCATCTAGTTACTGTGGCAATGACAGGTCATGCAGAGGAAATGGGTTCAACTACCGTAGCACACAGCAGTTTGAATCGCGTTGTCTTAATGCAGTAAAAGAGAGCAGGAGCGAGAACATGGGATTGTATCGATATGATCAAATGGTTGGTTGGTTGCCTGATGGTTCGTTGCACGGATACGGTTCTTCGCTAGGGTAATCAGGGTACTCTTCGGGGACGGAACCTGCCGCAGAGAGCACCGATACACAACATTACCAAACAATATGCAACAATATGATGCATGCATGAAACATGGCAATATGAGTGTGTTGGGCTAATGCAACTAAAACCAGAAGGGTTTGAGCAAATTTGAATCAAAGATTCAAATTTCAAATTCAAATATGGCCTTTTAAAGTGCTTTTCCTTGTTCTGATTAAAACATCAATTTAACTTGTTTGATCATGCATGAAAATAGTACAGATGGATAGATTGGATTTTTCTGATCATTTTTCATATATAATTTGTCCAATTTGGAGTTACAGAATAAAAGTTATGAATTTTTGAAGTTTAAATAATATTCTGGAATTTCCTGATTTAATTTAAATCCAGAAATTCAATTACTGCGTCAGCCTGACGTCAGTGTGACGTCAGCAGGTCAACGGAACTGGTCCAGGTCAAACTTGACAGTGGGTCCCGCGTGTCAGGGTGATTATTTTAATTAAAACTTAATTAAAACTAATCCTGTTTAATTAACAGGGCTGGGCCCCACCTGTCATTGACTCAGAGGAGTCAACCAGGGCCCACCCGTGGTCAAAGTCAATGTCGGCTGCCGGCGTTTAGTCGCCGGCGAGCCCGACGTGGCGGCGGAAGTGATTTTGGTCGTTTCGGCCACCAAATGGATCGCGGAGGCCACCGGAGTGGAGCTGAGGGCAACCCGCAGCTCTTGGCGGAGTCCGTTGGGGTCGGGGTGGCCGGAGTCGACGCCGGCGACGACTTTGGCGGCCACCGAGGTTCGGTCGGAGGTGAACTTGGTGCTAGAGGGTTCGGTGAGGCTCGTGGAGTGGCTAGCTAGGTGCTGTGGAACGCGGTGAGCAAGATGGACACCATCTTGTGGCCGGAGGATGACCGGGAGCACGTCGGCGACGAGCTCCACGGCGGTGGGTGCGGTTGAGCTCCGGGAGGTTGCTACACGGCTCGGGAGCAAGAACGGAAGGGAGGGAAAGATGGCTAAGCTCACAGTGAGTGCGACGGAGTCCTTGGTGCGGCCGGAGATGGAC
>NC_057798.1:660920229-660932419 GCF_018294505.1 Triticum aestivum | reverse complement strand
TCCATAGTTGGATTATTTCCAACATGAAACATTTTAGTTTGGAGATATTTGAGCATTTAAATATTTTATATTATTTTAAATGCCCAAATTCAAATATCTATGATTTAATTCAAAAACCCTAGGATGGCCTAGGAAAATGTGCACCACTTTTGGCAGAGGTTCTGAACCAAGGCAAAAATGATGGGCATTTTAGAAGGGCATTTCAGGTTCATTGAAAATTATTTTAGTAAACCCTAGTTGGTTTCAGAGGGGACTGGGGGTTCTGTCATCCCCATTTCAAGTTTCTGATGAAAGAGTAAACATGATGCAACACTCTAATGCATGACTAGCTAGGTTGTGACAACTCACCCCCACTCAAAAGAATCTCGTCCCGAGATTTGGGTTCCTCCGCGAAGAAGGCGGGATATTCAAGTCGAAGACGATCCTCCCTTTCCCAAGTTGCTTCATCCTCAGAATGGCGCGACCATTGAACCTTGGGAAACTTGATATTATGACGTCGCGTGGTACGTTCGGCTTGATCGAGGATACGAATGGGGTACTCTCGATATGTAAGATTATCTCGGAGATCAAGCATTTCGTGGTCCACTTCACGGATAGGATCCGAGAAGCAACGCCTGAGTTGAGAAACGTGGAAGACATCGTGAACTCTAGAGAGGTGCGGAGGTAGTTCCAGCTGGTAGGCAACTTCTCCTCGTTTGGCAAGAATGCGAAAAGGTCCAATGTAACGAGGAGCCAATTTGCCTTTGATACCGAAACGATGGGTTCCCTTCAGAGGGGTGACCCGAAGATAAGCCTTCTCGTCAACCTCGAAAGTCATAGCCTTATGTTTTCGGTCATATTGACTCTTTTGACGGGATTGGGCTGTTTTCAACTTTTCACGAACGATACGAACTTGTTCTTCTGCTTCCTGAATCATATCCGGGCCAAAGAATTGTCTTTCCCCGGTCTCTGACCAGTTAAGGGGTGTTCGACATCGTCGTCCATAGAGAACTTCAAAAGGGGCTTTACCCAAGCTGGATTGATAGCTGTTGTTGTAAGCGAATTCGGCAAATGGAAGGCACTTCTCCCAGTCCATTCCGAACGAGATAACAGAGGCTCGAAGCATGTCTTCTAGAATTTGGTTGACGCGTTCCACTTGACCACTTGACTGAGGGTGGAAAGCGGTGCTAAAGGAGAGACGGGTTCCCATAGCATTTTGGAAACTTTCCCAAAATCGAGAGGTGAAAAGACTTCCTCGATCCGAATTGATTTCCAAAGGAACACCATGGAGGGACACTATTCGGGAGGTATACAAGTCTGCCAGCTGACTAGCGGTTATACTCTCACGAACAGGTAAGAAATGAGCTACTTTGGAAAGACGATCGACCACGACGAAGATAGCATTATTCCCTCTCTTGGTCCTGGGAAAACCGGTAATGAAATCCATACCAATTTTATCCCATTTCCATTCAGGAATAGCTAAGGGTTGAAGGGTGCCAGCAGGCCGTTGATGCTCTGCTTTTACACGACGACAGACGTCGCAATTTGCAATATACTGAGCAATTTCTCTCTTCATCCTAGTCCACCAGAACCTCTGGCGTAGGTCCTGATACATTTTAGTACTACCGGGATGAATAGTGAGAGGAGATTCATGAGCTTCTTTAAGGATCAACTGCCGTAGATGCTGGTTCTTGGGAACCACTAGACGGTTCTCAAAGTACACAACACCATGATCATTTGTGGAGAAACAACTAGCACCTCCGCTAGCAATGTTCTCTTTGATTTTAGATATTCCCTTATCTCGCTTTTGGGCAGCGATGATTTGATCCGTAAGAGTAGGTTTTGCCACCAAGGTGGAAAGAAAACCTTGAGGTACAATGTGAAGGTTAAGCTTCCGAAATTCATCATGGAGAAGCGGTTGACTTTGTTGTAACATCAGGTTGTTACAATAAGATTTACGACTTAGCGCATCAGCCATGACGTTGGCTTTCCCTGGGGTATAGGTTATTCCTAAGTCGAAGTCTGTGATCAATTCAACCCAACGTCTCTGCCTGAGATTCAAATCCGGTTGGGTGAAAATATACTTCAGACTTTGGTGATCAGTGAATATTTCGCAACGATTACCGAGGAGGTAATGTCGCCAGGTCTTAAGTGCATAGACTACGGCTACAAGCTCTAGATCATGAGTGGGATAATTCTCCTCATGTGGGTGCAATTGCCGTGAAGCGTAAGCAATTACGTGTCGATCTTGCATGAGAATGCAACCTAGTCCTTGTCGCGAGGCGTCGCAGTAGATAACAAAGTCCTTGGAGAAATCTGGCGGTACCAGTACGGGAGCAGAGGTCAGGCATCTTTTCAGTTCCTGAAAGCTGTGCTCACATTGTGGAGTCCATTCGAACTTCTTATCTTTCTTGAGGAGTTCGGTTAGAGGTTTAGCAACTTTGGAGAAGTTCTCGACAAAGCGACGACAATAGCTCGCTAAGCCCAGAAAACTCCGAACTTGCTTGACCGATTCAGGTGGAGTCCAATCAAGGATGGCTTGAACTCGTTCAGGGTTAACAGCAATACCTTTACCAGATATTACATGACCCAGATAGGTCACTTCTGACAACCAGAATTCACATTTTGAGAATTTGGCATAAAGGCGATGCTCTCGAAGTTTCTTCAACACTAGCCTTAGATGTTCGGCATGTTCTTCCTCGTTCTTGGAGTAGATGAGTATATCATCGAGATAAACCACGACGAATTTATCCAAATACTCCATGAAGATTGAGTTCATTAATCGAGAAAAGGTGGCTGGAGCGTTGGTTAAACCGAAGGACATGACGGTGTACTCGTATTGGCCATAACGAGTAACAAAGGCTGTTTTAGGAATGTCCCCGTTTCTGATTTTGATTTGATGGTAGCCCAACCTCAAATCCATCTTGGAGAAGACTGAGGATCCAGCGAGCTGATCATACAGATCGTTGATCCTGGGAAGTGGATATTTGTTCTTGATTGTGACCAAATTGACAGGTCGGTAATCTACAACCATTCGGTCCGTACCATCCTTTTTCTTAACGAATAGGACGGGGCAAGCCCACGGAGATGAACTAGGGCGGATGAAACCCTTTTTCAAGGATTCATCGAGTTGTTTCTTAAGCTCGGCTAGTTCTAGGGGTGCCATCTTATAAGGTCTTCTAGCAATCGGAACGGTTCCGGGGATGAGGTCGATTACGAACTCAACATCCCTGTCAGGTGGAACACCTGGCAATTCCTCTGGAAAGACATCCGGGAAGTCACGGACTACCGGAACGTCCTCAAGGTCTGGCAAAGGGCTGGCGTTAAGAGAATATAATTGTCGCTTGGCTATTCGGGTCAAGACATTGACTATCTTCCCCGAAGGATGGGTGAGTTGAACAGTCCTAGAGAAGCAATCAATTTGGGCATGATGGGCTGACATCCAGTCCATACCCAGAATGATATTAATATCTGAAGATTTAAGGGCTATCAAAGATGCAAGGAAAACAAGTCTGTCGACTTGGATCTCATTTCCATAACTTACCCTAGAGGTCTGCCATCTAGACCCAGGGGTAGAGATTTCCATAGTGGATGGCAAGTCACAGAATGCAACGTTATGCAAACGAGCATAATTTTCAGATATAAAAGAATGAGAGGCTCCTGTATCGAAAAGAACAGATGCCGGGTGGCAATTAACAAGAAGCGTACCGAGAACGACGTTGGGGTCCTCTTGAGCTTCTTCGGCAGAGATACAGTTGACATGGCCACGTGAAGTGGTGACCGGTTTGGCATGGAACACCTTCCCTGTCGGCTTGCCACGGCCAACAGCTTTAGCAGATTGATTGGGGTTGGTCTGGGGGCACTCACGCATATAATGACCAGATTCCCCACACTTGAAACAAGTCACGGAACTGGTACGTGGAGGAGCATTATTGGTTGGACCCACATAGGGCTTGGCCGGTGCAGACTGTTGAACAGGGCGAGGCGCCTGGAAAGATGGCCTCGGTGTGAACCTGGGTGGCAGGGCGGTATTGGGTACCCACACGCGGCGCTTCTGAGGACCAGCACCGGATGAGGAACCCATATCACGTCCATGCTTGCGTGTTGCGTCATAATCAGTCTGACCAGTTTCAGCACTGATGGCTTTATTGACAAGTTTCGAAAAAGATGTGCACTCATGCAGACGGAGGTCGCGGCGAAGCTCAGGACTAAGGCCCTTTCGCAACCTTGCTTGCTTCTTGGCGTCAGTAGAAACTTCCTTAGTTGCATATCGTGCGAGATTACCAAACTCTCTGCTATAGGCATCCACAGAAAGTCGGCCTTGGGTGAAACTGCAAAATTCTTCACGTTTACGGTCCATGAGACCCTCCGGAATATGATGTTCACGGAAAGCCTCACTGAACTCAGCCCAAGTAGTGACATGGCCCGCTGGGCGCATGGCTCCATAATTCTCCCACCATAGACTGGCGGGGCCTTCAAGATGATATGCAGCAAAGGTGACCTTGTCAGCCTCCGCTACCAACGCAGAACGCAGTTTGTGAGAGATACTGCGAAGCCAGTCATCGGCGTCGAGAGGCTCGACGGAGTGGTGGAACGTGGGTGGATGCAATTTGATAAAATCACTGAGTGACACCACGTTAGCCCTCTGATGGTGTGCTGTATTCTGTTCTATACGCTCCAACAAACGGTTTGTCTCCCGTTTGTTTCTCTCAGCTTCCATCATCACCTCGGCTAGTGAAGGAGGATGAGGCAGATTTTCATTCCTGGCTTCACTGCCTTCGGCCTGCTCTTGGGAAGCAGGATTAGCGCGCGTGTTGACCATCCTAGGTAGACAAGACAATGATTTAGTCAGGATGGTAAAATTCCGACATAGGATACGTAATGTAAGGAATAACTCGAAATGCAAGATGATCATCCGTATGACATGGTAGATACAGAAACTGCTTCTTTATTCCATCGTCATACACACCATACAGGGTTTAGTACAAGACCAAACAAAGTACTATTACGGTGAGAAAAGGATTACATCTCATCGGAGGCATTCCAAGCTCCTATACATTATTTTTCTACACCTCCGGAAGGAGTACAAACTAGGTCATATCCCACGAGTCACGCAGGACGATAGACGACACAGTTAGTGCGAACTAGTGATACTACTACTAACTCAGACCGATCCGTAGTAGTCCTCGTAGAAGTCACCTCCATAGCCTGGAAGCTCAACATGTTCATCCGGAAACAGACGATCTCGCGGAGCTTGTGGACCATAGGGGCTAGGATGAGGTCGTGGACCAACAAACGGTGGCCTGCGGGGACCGCGAGGTGGGGTGATGCCTCCTACATCACGCCAAACCATCACGTCTGGCAGAGCAGATCTCACAGGATAGAGATCGCGCATATCTGAATATCCAGCTTGCACCGCCGGTGCGAACCGAGTCAAGGTGGCCCAGTGATCAGCACGGGTATTGAAGAGCTCTAACCTTAAGGCCCGATTTTCACGGTCCTTATCCTCGAGCATCTCAGCAGTGGTGCGAGTCCGTGAATCCTCCTGAGTGGAGTCAGCATAGATAGCCTGGAGATACCCTTGTGCTCACGGAAGTGATCCTGGCATATACCGGAAGTCAGAGTCCCGAAATAACCCAGATCTGACTCGCATAATGGTCATCATAGAGTAGGCGGCATCCTGCACAGCCATCTCAATAGTAACCCCGAGTCCATAGGAGCAGTGAAGAGGCTCGGTGGATCCAGGATAAGATGGAAATATCCTGACAGTGCAGAGATACTGGCTTTGATTAAAATCTCGGAATTGCTCTTCGACCGTGTACTCAGGATACCAGCGGTATCCAGCCTCAGTCATTACCCTGACCAACTTAGCAGTATGGCCGGGTACATCTAGGCATCGAGTTAGGCGAACCACTTGATTGAGGTCGCGAGTGGCCATCTGAAAGCATAATCATAATGCAAAGGCATTAGAATTTCTAGCAAAATTTCGGCAGCATAACAGCTGTAAATGCTCAAAAGGGATATTGAGACATTTGACAAGGGATTTCGTGCATACTCAACATCATCATATCAAAGTTCCAAAACCATTCTAACAACATAATGTGGTAGTAGAACTGAACTAGGCTGGTAACCATCCAACTTATAAGGTACTACTGATTAGTAACTCGTGATCCTGATAGAGAGAACAGATCCTAATTCCTTAACCCCCCGGTGGAAGAATGGACTGACTCAGATCAGAAAGTCATAAGGTATAAGGAGTAAAAAGAGCCTTACGTTCCAACCCACAAACAATTCCCCTACATATAACTAAAGAATTTCTAGACTCAACATCGACCAGTTTGGCTTGGAGAACCTACAGGCAGTCCGGCTCTGATGCCAACGCTGTCAGGACCCCGACTCGATGTCACATCGATCTAGCTGGTAACACCTCATATCACTTTGCGGCCTCACGCACGGTATCCCCACGGGTGTCGTCTTACCTTTTCCCGGGACCGTTTGCGCCTTTTGGCTCACGTATATGATAGTGTCGCTAGCATCCATATGATAAAGAGCCCGGGCTGACATGACTAGTCGTAAACCCAAAGTGGCACAGACTTACAGGGACAGGCATCCATGACCCAGCTTCGAACGTGTCGGTCATCAGCAAGTGGGTCCGGGCTGTAGCACTGGGCTAGCAGGACTCCGGTAAACCGGGCTGTAGCGGGCTGACAGGACTCCGGTACTCAATGCGTGACATTTCCCCGAAGGGACAGACACAGGAACGAAGAAGGACACATGCCGGCCAGCCTAAGTGTTCCAGAGCAGTAGCAAGCTACCATGGCTCAGCGGTAACACTAGGAGACATTTCCCGGTAAGAGAGGCTACTAAAGATAAACAACTAGATAGTCAGATCCCACACATACCAAGCATTTCAATCATACACACAATATGCTCGATATGTGCAAATACAACGAAGCATCACAACATGACTCTATGACACAAGTACTTTATTTAAGGCTCAGTGAGCCATACATAACATACACAAAGGTACGGGTCTCATGACCCCACATACAAGTCATACAGTCATACAAGCCAGCAGCGGAAATAACTTGTCTGAGTACAGACAACTAGTAAAATAAAAGAGGCTTGGAAAGCCTAGCTATACTACGTGGTCCTCCACAAGCTCAGGGTCACCACCTGGGTCCTTAGCCTACTCGTTGATGTCAACGTCTACATAGAACCCATCAGAAGGGGTTGCAGCGTCTTCTGTAAAAATGTAGATTATAGCAACATGAGTACAAAGGTACTCAGCAAGACTTACATCAGAACCTACATACATGCATAGTATCAAGAAGGGTTGGTGGAGTTATTGCAGCAAGCCAGCTTTGACTCTTGGCTAGGCTATCCTACGATACTCCAACTTGAAATAGTTTTGCGCACACGAGTCCACTATTCACCACTTCAATACACTACCGAGGATGCACCTCCGTCTTCCTACGGAAGAGCCATCCTCGGCACTCACACTTATCTTGAGGCTTTTAATAGTATCCATTTACTTGTCTATGAACTGTATAGGCAACCAAGTAGTCCTTTACCGCGGACGCGGCTATTCGAATAGATCATGTTAACCCTGCAGGGGTGTACTTCGTCATACATGTTTCCACCACTTAGCGTCTGCACACGACATGTGCTCGGCAGACTTCAAGCGAAAGCCGACGTGGGTGTAGACCACGACCTACCTAAACACTTAAGCCTCTAGTCCAGGTTTATCGCCTATTCAGGTTCCATCCGCAGGGAGTCCGGCCGAGGTTTCCCATACGGCCCCGAACGATGTGAACAGGGTTCCCGAGATACCTAACGGGTATTCGGTACACCCGGCCACGTACCTACCGCATCACAGCCCACCCCTACGGTCAGCGCTGTCCATGGCCTCCAGTAGGCTACAAACACCAGAAACTACTTGCAACTCCTGGACAGAGAGCTAGGGTGAATAAGAAGTCGAGCGGGGTCATATTTCAGGGCCCAATGTATGGTAGTAGCTGATTCTTAAATCACACATACAGATCTCAGTGCTTAAGGTCGGCTTCAATGAAACAACCCACCATGTACTCCTACATGGCCTCTCATCGATACCTTTACCAAATCGTGTTCACCACACTACTCTCATTACCGACATAATCATTTCACTCTAGTCCATCACCCAGATGAACCAGACCTGACACGACTCTAAGCATAGCAGGCCTAGCAAGGTAGGAACAACACATACATAGGCTCAATCAACTCCTACACATGCTAGTGGGTTTCATCTAGTTACTGTGGCAATGACAGGTCATGCAGAGGAAATGGGTTCAACTACCGTAGCACACAGCAGTTTGAATCGCGTTGTCTTAATGCAGTAAAAGAGAGCAGGAGCGAGAACATGGGATTGTATCGATATGATCAAATGGTTGGTTGGTTGCCTGATGGTTCGTTGCACGGATACGGTTCTTCGCTAGGGTAATCAGGGTACTCTTCGGGGACGGAACCTGCCGCAGAGAGCACCGATACACAACATTACCAAACAATATGCAACAATATGATGCATGCATGAAACATGGCAATATGAGTGTGTTGGGCTAATGCAACTAAAACCAGAAGGGTTTGAGCAAATTTGAATCAAAGATTCAAATTTCAAATTCAAATATGGCCTTTTAAAGTGCTTTTCCTTGTTCTGATTAAAACATCAATTTAACTTGTTTGATCATGCATGAAAATAGTACAGATGGATAGATTGGATTTTTCTGATCATTTTTCATATATAATTTGTCCAATTTGGAGTTACAGAATAAAAGTTATGAATTTTTGAAGTTTAAATAATATTCTGGAATTTCCTGATTTAATTTAAATCCAGAAATTCAATTACTGCGTCAGCCTGACGTCAGTGTGACGTCAGCAGGTCAACGGAACTGGTCCAGGTCAAACCTGACAGTGGGTCCCGCGTGTCAGGGTGATTATTTTAATTAAAACTTAATTAAAACTAATCCTGTTTAATTAACAGGGCTGGGCCCCACCTGTCATTGACTCAGAGGAGTCAACCAGGGCCCACCGGTGGTCAAAGTCAATGTCGGCTGCCGGCGTTTAGTCGCCGGCGAGCCCGACGCGGCGGCGGAAGTGATTTTGGTCGTTTCGGCCACCAAATGGATCGCGGAGGCCACCGGAGTGGAGCTGAGGGCAACCCGCAGCTCTTGGCGGAGTCCGTTGGGGTCGGGGTGGCCGGAGTCGACGCCGGCGACGACTTTGGCGGCCACCGAGGTTCGGTCGGAGGTGAACTTGGTGCTAGAGGGTTCGGTGAGGCTCGTGGAGTGGCTAGCTAGGTGCTGTGGAACGCGGTGAGCAAGATGGACACCATCTTGTGGCCGGAGGATGACCGGGAGCACGTCGGCGACGAGCTCCACGGCGGTGGGTGCGGTTGAGCTCCGGGAGGTTGCTACACGGCTCGGGAGCAAGAACGGAAGGGAGGGGGAGATGGCTAAGCTCACAGTGAGTGCGACGGAGTCCTTGGTGCGGCCGGAGATGGACCGGAGCGACGACGGCGTTGAAGGGGATCTCCGGCGACGGTGAGCTCGGGCGAGGTCGGTGCGGTGGTCTCGGGCGTTGCGAGCGCTCGGGGCTCGGCTGCTCGATGAAGTGGACAGCGGCGGAGCTCCTGGACACGGTGAGACGGCGTGGGGTGGTCGGAGGGCGTGGCTACGGCGAGGGGGTGGCGGCGATGGCGTCGGCCATGGCTGGGGCGTGCGAGGGGGAGGAGCTGGAGAGGAGAGGGGGTGTCTGGGGGGTTCGGGGGAGAGAGAGAGGCCGATCCACGTCGTCACCTGGCGAGGGGAGCGGCGAGGCGGCGAGCAGGTGCGTGGCGCACGCCGCGGTCGCCGTCGGGCACCTGCCTGCCTGCCTGGCCGGCAAGCAGCTCGCTGGAGCGGTGCTGGGCTGGGCCGGCAGGTGGGCTGGCTAGTGGGCCTGCGGTGGCGCCAGGTAGGGTTTTCCCTTTTTTTCTATTTCTGTTTTTATTTAATATATCTGCAACTTTGTTGAATTAAATAAAATACCTAGGCAACTCCAAAAATCACCAAACTACTCCTGGTCCATAGTTGGATTATTTCCAACATGAAACATTTTAGTTTGGAGATATTTGAGCATTTAAATATTTTATATTATTTTAAATGCCCAAATTCAAATATCTATGATTTAATTCAAAAACCCTAGGATGGCCTAGGAAAATGTGCACCACTTTTGGCAGAGGTTCTGAACCAAGGCAAAAATGATGGGCATTTTAGAAGGGCATTTCAGGTTCATTGAAAATTATTTTAGTAAACCCTAGTTGGTTTCAGAGGGGACTGGGGGTTCTGTCATCCCCATTTCAAGTTTCTGATGAAAGAGTAAACATGATGCAACACTCTAATGCATGACTAGCTAGGTTGTGACACGCCCCATCGGCTTCTCAACCCTCAAGGCTATAAGTAGGCGGGGGGGAGTGGAGCGGCAAGCACGCGCGCCCATCTTCCCTGCTCCCCCGCCTCCTCTTGCCTCCTTTCCTTCCTCTTGCCTCCGTCGAGCAAAAACACACCATACCACAGCGATGAGCTCTTCCTCCGCCGCCGCGGCTCCCGCCGTGCGCTCCGGCGTGTGGGACGGCTCGGAGGTGGATGATGACCACATCGAGTTTCTCCGCCGGACATGCCGCCTTCCCGGCGCAGACCTCGTGCGTGCCTGCGCCGCGCCGGAGGGAGAGATTCTGCCGGCGTTGGAGGAGGGCGAGCGGGTCATCTTCCGCTCGCACCTCACGCGCGGCCTGGGGCTGCCGGCGAGCGACTTCTTTCGTTCCTTCCTGGAGTTCCACGGGCTCCAGCCGCACCACCTCACCCCAAACACGGTGGTGCTTCTATCCGCCTTCGCCACTCTGTGCGAAGGCTTCCTTGGCGTCCTCCCCACCATCGAGTTGTGGGGAGAATTCTTCTCGTCCAAGCTCGGCACGCATGTCGCCGGCGTGCTGGCTCAATGCGGCGCCTTCATCGCGATGCGGCGGTCGACGGCCGACAATCCTTTCCCCGCCATCGCGCTGATCAAATCGGTGAAGATGTGGCAGCGGTCACACTCCTATGTGAAGAGCGTTGCCCCCGACGGGGACTGGGTCAATCTGCCACCTTATGAAGCCGGCCCGCCGGCTGGGAGGCTCCCCAGCTGGTCTAATCGGGCCAAGACGCTGACTCTCGCTGGAGCCGCCGCCGTGGCGTGGCTCCGAGTTCTGACGCAGTCGGAGGGCCTCGTTAGGGCCGACTTGCTGGCCGCCTTCGTGGTGCACAGAGTCCTCCCTCTTCAAGGCCGGCCTCATCTGATCAGTCAGATGAGCGACCACCGAGACCCGAGTCGGATGTGCACCAGGGAAATGCCCCGCACAGAGGTGGCAACCATGGTGAACCACATCGCGAATTGCGAGCTCGGGGAGGATTGGCAATTCGGCAAGGAGCCGTACTCGCGCGCCAACCCCCCTCCAGTGGTAAGTCGCATCTCTTTATTGCTTTGTCATCTTCATAGCCGACTCCGACTTCTGATTTGCATTGGCTTCTCTGATTCAGAACCCCCTCATGTAGCCCGCAGCCAGCGTCACGAGGCCGCCCCGCGAGTTCGTCCCCGACCGAGCGGAGAGCGACGTTGACGACCCCGACTTGGGGGCGGCGGCGATGGAAGCCGACGCCAAAGGCGGGGCAGGAGGAGCGGGAGGCGGCCTCAGGCCCTCGGCCACCTTCGCCGACTGGCCTGATGATGACGCAGAAGGGGAAGTCGTCCCGCGCCACCAGCCAAGGGTCGGCTCATCGGGCGCGGGTTCCTCCGCCGGCCTAGCCGGCCAAGGCTGCTTGAAGAGGCGCCAGACTGGGCCGAGTTCGTTTGGTGGCAAGCCGAAGAAGCTCAAGGGGGCGAAACGACACGGGAGCAGCGCTACGAGGAGGAGGCCGCCCGTTTGGAGAAAGCGGAGGCCGAGAAGGCGGCGGCCTCCGCCCAGAAAAAACTGGAGGAGGCTGAAGCCGCCGCCGCAGCAAGGCAGCAAGCCGAGGAGGCCGCGCGCCGCCAGTCGGTGCTGCTCGTCACCCCACTGTCCTCGGCACCCCCCCCCCCGGAGTTCACGGGGCGGACTGGAGAAGCCGGTGCCGAGAACCCCGTTGTGGAGAAAGAAAGCGGCGAGGCCTCTATGTCGGACACG
>NC_057798.1:660904712-660919779 GCF_018294505.1 Triticum aestivum | reverse complement strand
GACACGGGAGCAGCGCTACGAGGAGGAGGCCGCCCGTTTGGAGAAAGCGGAGGCCGAGAAGGCGGCGGCCTCCGCCCAGAAAAAACTGGAGGAGGCTGAAGCCGCCGCCGCAGCAAGGCAGCAAGCCGAGGAGGCCGCGCGCCGCCAGTCGGTGCTGCTCGTCACCCCACTGTCCTCGGCACCCCCCCCCCCGGAGTTCACGGGGCGGACTGGAGAAGCCGGTGCCGAGAACCCCGTTGTGGAGAAAGAAAGCGGCGAGGCCTCTATGTCGGACACGCTCGTGCCGCCACCGCCACCTCCACCGCCGTCTGGGAGCGCACGGCAAACAGCCGGCGGGCCCGCCGGTGCCGCCGACTGCGGACAAGTCTGAGGCGAGGCTGCTTCTCCAAGTCGCCTCGCCAGTGCGCCGCCGGCTTGAGAGGGCGACCTCGGCGCCGCGGCCCCGGGAGACTGGCACCGCCAGCTCGGCAATCCCAGACGCCAAGGCGACGAGCGCCGCGCCCGTTGGCTGGTTGCGCGGAGGCGGCACAGGGCCGCTGAACCAAGCGCTCCTGGACGTCCAGGCGAAGCTGCGAGCTGAAGGCGACGCCCTTCAAAACTGCACCAAGGCGCATCTGGCAGCGCGAACGGCCGTCCGAGTATGTCTCTATCTTTTGATTCTTGTTTCTCTCTATGGGGGTGCGCCAGCGCACCCACTGGGTGTAGTCCCCGAGTTTCGGGCCGGCTGCTGAGCAGGCGGTTCGGAACTCCCTCTGGCGAGTTCCAAATATTAACTTTGTCTGAAACGCTTTATTGTAGGAGTATCACAACCTCCGTGCCACGGCCTTCAACCGCAATGTTGAGGAGCTAGGCAGGCGGACCGCCGACTTGTCGGAGAGCCGGGGTGAGTCCTTCTTCTTTTTCCCGGGGGCGCGCTGGCGCACCCGCGGGCTGTAGTCCCCGAGATTCGGGCCGACTGCTGAGCAGTCGGGCCGGATCTTCTCAGTGACCTTCTTTGTTGATGACTCATCGTCTTTCGTCTTTTTTCTTCTTCAGAGGCCAACGCCACCCTTCAGCAGCAGCTGGGCGAGGCCAACACTGCCTTGCACGCCAAAGAGGAGGAGTGCAGCAAACTCGCCACAGAGCGCGACCTGCTGGCCCCGCAGCTGGCCAAGCAGAAGGAGCTGCTCAAGAAGGCGCAGGACGAGGCCGAGAAGAAGGAGGCCGCTCTTCTTGCCGAGTTCGAGAGCGAGCGCTCCTCCTGGACTGACAGGGAGGCGATGCTGACCTCCGGCTTCCACGAGATCGAGGACAACGTCGATGGTGAGTTTCTTTCTTCTTTGAGCTTCCGACTATAGGTCGGGCCGATTTCTGGTTCTTTCGACTCACTTCTTTTTTGTCTTGGCAGACTTCTTCCCTGGCCATTCGCAGGCAGTCACTCAGGCCAACGAGGCTAATCATGAGATACGGAGGGCAAGCGGCGTAGAGATCGCCGCCAACACCCCCCGAACCGTCGATGAGCAGCTTCTGAGCATCGAGGCCCGTCTTCGTCCTACCCATCGGCTGATGCGCCGGCTTCAGCGTGCCGGCGCCCAGGCGGTTGCCACTTTGTGGCCAGACATGCCGGCCCTACGCACCGCCAGTCGGACCGCCGACTGGCTGGACGTCGCAACTGGCCATCTTGAAGCTTGGAAGGATTCCTCGGCCCGGGCCGGAGCGCGCCGGGCCTTGGAATTCGTCAAGGCATGGTATCCAGGGCTGGACCTGGACCGGCTGGCCGCGTTCCGGTCAAAGGCCCAGGCAGAGTTGGTGGCAGTGGAGGGTGCCCTTGCCAAGCGTGCGGCGGCGATTGCCGACTATACGGACACCAGTGTCTTCGTCCCCGAGCGGGCTACAGGCGGTGAGGAGGTGCCGCCAGAGTGGTTCGGGATGAACCCGAACTTCGGCGAGGACTCGGCGGAGGTGATTGACTCCAGCACCAAGGAGGAAGGCGAGGCGGAGGATGAAGGTGAGACCGAGGTGCCAGGAGTCGGAGCGGGCGACCAGCCTCAGCTTGACCGCACCTCCAGCAACAAGCCGCGTCCAGAGAAGGCGACTGCCGCCGGAGGCGATCAAACTGAGACCGCCCAGCCGGCCGCCCCGTCGCCTGACACCGCCATCTCCTCCGATCCTCCGATCCCAGATGCCACCTCCTAGGCTACCGTTTTCGCCTCTGCTTTATCTGTCTTAGTGATCTTTTGGAAAACTTTGTTAGATTCGAACAGTTGCACCCGCGGGGTGTATTTTAAACTTCAACTCGAAGATTCGGCCAAGGTCCTATGTAAATATTAATCCGAGTTCTATCTTTCCTTGCTTATTGCTCTTTAGGCTTTTCCCTTTGCCGCCTTCCTTTAGTCGCTGCCTTGCCAGTCGGACAACCGCTCTGCAGACTGTCGCTGGATCAAATGCTTGGCTACTTTGGGAAGGCAAGTACTCGGCCATTTTAGAGTTTCTTTTAGCAAGTCGGATAGAAGGCGGCAAGCTGACTACCCAAGAGTCGGTTGTCCTTAATAGAGGCTAATAGAAGCGGCAAGCCGACTACTCATGAGTCAGCTTTTTGCTTCAGAAATGCTGGAAGCCGTCTTACGCTATGTTCGTGCTTTGGATCCTTAGCCATTTTTCGTGTGGGCGCCCGTTCTTCCTCACTCCTGGCCACCGAACAGTCGCTCTGCGAGATGCGGCTTTGTCAGGAGACGGATTAGGCACCGCACACTACTTGTCTGACTGCGGGAAGCTCCTCATAGCGCGAGACGGTGAGTCCCCTGGCCGACTAGTCGGACCCGGAGCCAAGCGGCATTAACGAAGAGTAATTTACTCGAAGGCATAATTCTTATCATACAGATAACAAAAGAAAGTAGTCCCGAGCTCGTCTCGGGGGAGCCAAAGTCTTGGTACTTTAATACAAAAAGGGGAGCGTGATACATACTGCATCAACTGTAAAATCTTTGGAGAAGATTTGCATTCCATGGGCGTTCTGTCTCTTTGCCGGAGTCGTCCCTCTTGCGCGCTCGGGGCTTCTGGGCATCGATCAGGTAGTAGGAGTCGTTTCCCAGCACCTTGCTGATGATGAAGGGGCCTTCCCAAGGCGCCGACAGCTTGTGCTGGCCGGCTGTTCGCTGGATCAGTCGGAGCACAAGGTCGCCCTCTTGGAAAGATCTTGGCCTGACCTTCCTGTTGTAGTATCGACGCAAACTCTACTGGTAGATGCTGGACCGGCTGAGTGCCAACAGCCGGCCCTCTTCCAGCAGATCGACGCCGTCTTGACGTGCTTCTTCTGCTTCTTCCTTGGTGTACATAGTGACTCGCGGGGAGTCGAACTCTATATCCATTGGGATGACGGCTTCGGCGCCGTAGACGAGGAAGAAAGGTGTGAAGCCGGTTGACTTGTTTGGAGTCGTGCGCAGACTCCAGAGGACGGCCGGCAGCTCCTCAAGCCAGCAGCCGGCCGATCACTCAAGTGGGACGACCAGTCGAGGCTTGATGCCAGATAAGATGAGGCCGTTTGCCCGCTCCACCTGGCCGTTTGACTGTGGATGGGCAACGGACGCTAAGTCCAGTCGGATGCCCTGCGTCGCGCAAAAACGGGTCAAGGCGCCTTTGGCAAAATTTGTGCCATTGTCGGTGATGATGCTGTGCGGGATGCCGTACCGAGTCGTGATGTCGGCGATGAAAGTCACTGCAGTCGGACCATTCAACTTCTTGATGGGTTTCACTTCTATCCACTTGGTGAACTTGTCCACTGCGACAAGTAGATGAGTCAAGCCACCTCGTGCCGTTTTTAATGGTCCTACCATGTCCAGGCCCCAGACTGCAAAGGGCCAGGCGATGGGGATAGTCTTGAGTGCGGAAGCTGGCTGAAGTGGCTTGGAACGGAACATCTGGAACCCCTTGCACTTTTGGACCAATTCCTTGGCCTCTTCTAGGGCAATTGGCCAGAAAAAACCATGCTGGAAGGCCTTGGCGACGAGTGCCCTTGAAGCCGCATGGTGACCGCACTCGCCTTCATGGACGTCTCTGAGAATTGCTTGGCCTTGTTCTGCCTTAATGCAGCGTTGGTAGACGCCAGTGACGCTGCACCTGACCAGCTCTCTGTTGACTATGGTATAAGCTGCTGCTCGGCGTTGCACTTGTCGAGCCAAGATTTCATCAGTTGGCAGCTCTTTGTTTACTAGGAACTTGAGGATGGGCTGGGCCCATGAGGGTGCTGCTATTTCTTCAACTGCCACTAGTGCGACTTGGATAAGGGCGGCTGGGCTGGGAGGCGGCGGGTTGGGGTCCGCAGCCGCTTGCTGACTCGACGAAGTCCCCGGGCCAACTGGAGCAGTCCCCGGGCCGAGTTCTGGAGTCTTCGGTCTTGCCACTGCAGTCCCCGGGCCGGGTTCTGAAGTCCCCCGGCCGGCTTCGACTATGTCTTTCTTGGAGTCGGATCCGACTTCTTCGGGCGGAGCCGGTACAAAGATTGAGTCTGATTCTGGTGACGGCTTGATAGAAGGCTTGAGGAGGCGCCGAAGGGCGATGTCGGATGGTATTGCTTGGCGGGTGGAGCAGATTCGTGCCAAGGCGTCTGCTTGGTCGTTGTCGTTCCTTGGCACGTGGAGGAACTCGCACCCCTCGAAGTATCTGTTGAGTTGCTGCACAAGGAAACGGTAGCTCGCCATGTTTGCGTCCTTGGCGTCCCAATCGCCAGATGACTGCTGGACCACCAAGTCAGAGTCGCTGTAACACAGGATCCGGCGAATGCCGAGTTCTTTGGCAAGCCGGAGCCCGTGGATGAGCGCCTCGTACTCGGCCACGTTGTTGGAGGTGGCGAAATGGATCTGCAACGCATATCTGAGCTTGTCACCCTTGGGGGAAGTCAGGACGACGCCGGCTCCAAGGCCGGTGCGCATCTTGGAGCCATCGAAGTGCATCCGCCAATGGGTGGAGTCGGGCGCTGGCAGCAGATACTGGGTCTCGACCTAATCGACGAGGAAGTCGGCCAGCGCTTGTGACTTGATGGCGGTGCAGGGCTCGTAGTAGATGGTGTAGGGAGCCAAGTCGATGGCCCATTTGGCCACTCGGCCGGAAGCATCTCGGCTTCCGATGATCTCGACAAGTGGGGTTGTGCAGACCACAGTGATTGGATGCTCTTGGAAGTAAGGCTTCAATTTCTTGGCGGCAAAATGCACGCCATAGCACATCTTCTGGTAGTGGGGGTAGTTCTGCTTGGAGGCTGACAGTACCTCGCTCAGGTAATATACCGGTCTCTGGACAGGTAGCGCCTTGCCTTCCTCCTTGCGTTCGACTACAATGACTGTGCTGACTACCTGGCTGGTGGCAGCAATGTACAGGAGCATGGGCTCTTTGGGAGTCAGAGCCGCCAGCACAGGGGGAGTAGTCAACATTTTCTTCAGTTGGAGAAAGGCCTCGTCCGCCTTGGGAGTCCACTCAAAAAAGGTCGTCTTCTTCATGAGCTGGTACAGGGGGAGAGCCTTCTCGCCCAGCTGACTGATGAATCGGCTGATGGACGCCAAACAGCCAGTGAACTTCTGCACATCTAACAGTCGTCTGGGTGTTTCCATCCTCTCGATGGCCTTGATCTTCACAGGATTGCACTCTATACCGCGTTCAGAGACCAGGAAACCAAGTAGCTGGCCGGCTGGTACTCCAAAGATGCACTTCTCAGGGTTGAGCTTGATCTAGAATCGGCGCAGGTTCTCGAAAGTCTCCTTGAGGTCTTCCAACAGAGTCCCACGTTTCTCCGTTTTCACCACCACATCATCCACGTAGACGTGGGCATTTCTGCCGAGTTGCTTGAGGAGGCACTTCTGCATGCAACGCTGAAAGGTGGCACCGGCATTCCTCAAGCCGAACGTCATGGTCAGGTAGCAGAAGGCACCAAACGGCGTGATGAAGGCGGTCTTCAGTCGGTCAGCCGGATTTAGTTTGATCTAGTGATATCCAGAGTATGCATCCAAAAAACTCAACAGCTCGCATCCGGCTGTGGAGTCTATCACCTGATCAATTCTTGGCAGAGCAAATGGGTCCTTGGGCCAGGCTTTATTGAGGCTTGTGTAGTCGATGCACATCCGCCACTGCTTGTTCTTCTTCAGCACCAGCACTAGGTTTGCTAGCCACTCTGGAAAAAACACTTCCATGATGAAGCCGGCTGCCAGGAGCCAGGCTATTTCTTCTCCAACGACTCTTCTCTTCTCTTCTGACAGGCGACGCAAGGGCTGCCTGACGGGTTTCACATCAGACCGTACATGTAACTTGTGCTCGGCGAATTCCGTCGGTACACCAGGCATGTCTTTAAGGGACCATGCAAAGATGTCTCGATTCTCATGGAGGAAATCGACGAGCTTGCCTTCCTATTTGCTATCAAGGTTTGTACCACTGACAGCGTACCTCTCTGGGTGCTCTGGGTCCAAAGGTATCTTCTTTGTTTCTCTGGCCGGCTTGAATGATCCTTCTTCTTCCGACTCCTTGGGGTCGGGCGATAACTCGGGTTGCTTGCCGGCCATCGCCACGACCCGATCAAGAAGCCGTTTCTCAGCCGCGATCACCAAGGACTCGGCCAGCCGACTGCTCTCAGCCGTGCAAGCAGACGACTTTCTGTAGTCGCCGGCTACGGTTAGGATTCCCTTGGAACTCGGCATCTTCATCTTGAGGTAGGCATAATGGGGGACTGCCATGAACTTGGCCAACGCTGGTCGGCCAAGCAATGCATGGTACGGGCTTTCAAGGTCCACCACCTCAAACCAAATTGGCTCTCGGCGGAAATGATCTTTGTCCCCAAAGAGGATGTCTATCAGAATCTTGCCGATTGGTGAGCAGGAAAGGCCAGGGACAATGCCGTGGAACATAGTCCGGCTGCTTTGAAGCTATCTTCGCTTGATTCCTAACTTCTCCATCGTATCCTTGTACAGGATGTTGATACTACTGCCTCCGTATATCAGCACTGAAGCGAGCGGCCCGCCTATCTGTGGTGAGTGTGGCACCTAAGACCAAAGCGTAGGAGCCTGGACTCGGCATCACCTCTGGGTGATCAGCTCTACTCCAACTGGTGGGCCTTTCGGACCAGTGCATGAATTCTGGGGAGCTTGATGCGACTGCATTTACTTCTTGCTGCTGTTGGCGCCTGCTGCGCCGATCGTCTTCCACACTGGTCAACACCACATAGGCCCTGTGTTCATCCGGAAACTCGTCTTGTATCGCGCCGACTAGCCTGACAGCCGGCTGCTGGGGCGGCTGTGGCAGAGGCGGCCCAGCAGGTGGGGGAGGGAGTAGGCCGTCTCCCTTGGCGATTCTGGTCAGCCAGTGGCATTTCCGGGTGGTGTGGTTTGACGGATTCGCGCCGTTGTGGAACTTGCAGGGGCCATCCAGGGTCTGCTCGTAGGAGAAAGCCGGCAACCAGTTGGACTTGCCGCCCCTCTGCCGCTTCGTCGGAGGCGGTCCCTCCGGCTGTTGGTCTTCGACTGTCGCCACTTGCCGGTTGTTGGAAGCCAGCTGCGGGGCCTTGCGCTTGTGGTCGCTCTGCTGTTGCCTCCGACTGGTGTCCCCAGCCGGAGTTCTTGGAGCCTGAGGGGCGACTTTGCCAGTCGCGCTGACTTGAATCTCCGCCTTCATGGAGGAGTCGACCGTGGCGTACTTGTCTGCCGTGATCAGCAGTTCATCGAGGGTCTCCGGCTCGTCGCAGAGAAGCTTGTGCTTGAGGAGGGTGCCTTCTCTGCACCCGGCAGTAAAGTACTCGATAGCCTGCACCTCGTGCACGCCTTCGCAGGAGTTCCGGAGCTCGCCCCAGCGCGTGAGATAGTCGCGAGTGGATTCGTTGGGGCCTTGCACACACAAGGAGAGTTGGCGAGGCTTGGGAGGTCGCTTGTATGTGCTCGTGAAGTTGCGGACGAAGGCCTCAGTGAAGTCGACCCAACTGTTGATGCTGCGAGGCTTCAGACTGTTCAACCATGTCCGGGCCGAGCCCTGGAGCATGAGCGGGACATATCTTACGGAAACACGCTTGTTGCCGTTTGCTATATTCACAGCTGTGGAGTAATCGATCAGCCAGTCCTCCGGCTTCACGGTGCCGGTATATTTGGGCGTGTCTTGGGGGAGCGTGAACCCTTTGGGGAAGGGCTCATCTCGGATGCGGGGTCCAAAATAGGGAGGACCCAACTCGTCTTCTTCTTCCAGCGCCAGGGATCGGTGGAGTCGGTCAATCCGGTAGCGGGCATCATTCTCTCCGACTCCCTCTCGGTGGCCAAGACGGTCGCCGAGAGTCGGATGTTCCACAAGCGGCGGGGAGACTCACCTTTCTCTGCGAGGAGGGGGAGGCAGATAGTCGTCCCGCCGTTCCACCGCTTTGGGGCGGCCGTCTTGGTCGCGCTCGATGGTAATGCGAGTCTGACTGTGGCTAGCAGCCGGCTCCTTGTCCTTCTTCCCGTGGGCCCCGCCAGTCGGCGTTCGGGACGTCGCGCCTTGGTCTCGGCGGGGTGGCGGGTCATCGTTTTGTCGCTGCGGCGCCTCCGCACGGCAGTCGGCTTCGTTCTGCGCGGCAGCCGCGTCGAGGAGCTGCTGAACTCGCTCCGTCATCATGCCGCGCTCTTCGCCCTCGAAGTTGTCGAGCTCGTCTGCCGCCGTCTGGGCGGCACGGATGTTCTCCACAGGCGTGGCATACATAGGGCGATCAGCCCCGAACAGATTGGCGATTGCCACGCCGTGTTGTCGGACCACTCCTAGGCGGCTAGGCCCAGTCGGAGCCGGCGAGCCGCCCACGGCGCGATCCCTCTCGCGCTGGTAGGCTTCTGACAAGCGCCTAATGCTTGCCAGCTTTTTTGCACCCTAGATAAGCTGAAGGCCGCGTGCCTCCAGCGTCTCGGCGTCGGCGTCTCCCGGAATCGGCGCAGTGAGGTCTCGCAGAGCCGCGTCGAGCAGGTCGTGCGCTCCCTCACCGGAACGCTCGCTGTGATCGAGCACGAGAACCTCCGTGACGGTGCTCCCGCCGCTCCCCTCACAAGGGAGCGGCTCGTCATAGACCACCACGTTGGTGGGAAATGCGTCGAGCGACACCGTGTCTGAGTCGACCAGCATCGGGTCGGTGGATCCTATGGACTCCAGGTCCACGGCAGGCTCGCCAGCGACGTGGAGTTGGTCGAGGAGACCCGCGAGGAGGCTCTCGGGGCCGCTCGTGCCTGCGTCGGACGCAGGCTCGTCGGAGAGGCAAACCTCACCGATAAGCTCGGCGAGGCTGCCGGCCGCGCAGGCGATCTTAGCGCCACGCAGCGCGTAGGCACAAACTCCATTTGGCGTGCCGGGCTGGCTGCACTCGCCAGGGAGGAAAAGGGTTCCCGTCTAGAGCAGGTCTCCGGACAACGGTGCACATCGCCCCATGGTGGGCGGCAAATGTCGGGGGTTGGGTACGACAAATGCCAAAGGATGGCTTATCATGGTGGGAGCGAGTAGAACGTCGCCGATGCCCGGAAGCGGGATGAGGCAAAGACATGCACGCCGGCGGATCTTACCCAGCTTCAGGGCTCTCCGAGGAGATAACACCCCTACTGCTGCTCTGCGGGGTCTCCGCATGGTCACTATGGCAAAGTGGTTACAATGGTGCTCCTGGAGCTGTTTCTGGAGGTAGGAGAGGGCAAGGCTAGCTCTCTCCCTCCTGTGATCTAAGGTCTTTTCCTATCTGGGTCCTAACCCTTTGCATGGGCTTCCCGGGGGGTTTATATAGGCCTACCCCCAGGGGTACAAGTGTAATTTGGCTGGGTGCGGGTCCCAACCGTTTGCCTCTCAGGCCGTCGTCCTCTCTGCCGACTACTGGGGCCCGCCGACTGGCGGGCCCCGCGGACAGGCCTGATACTGTAGCGGTACTCTTGATGACGCTGGCTGGGTCACGTAGTCATGGCAACAGCGCCGCCGTCTGGCGTGCGTTCACTGTCGCCATTCCCCATCTTGTCTGGTTAATGGCGGGCGGGGCCCGTGGGAGAGGGGTCGGCCGACTCCAGGGGGCCGATTCCCATGGTCCGTCTTCAGGGCGCTCGTGCCGTCTTCTGTCCACCCACTGACAGGTGGCCCCGCCGTCCTTGGGTCGTACAGGCAGGCGTCGTGGGCACAGTGCGCCGCCCACTGTGGCTGAGGTCAGGGCAGGCATGGCAACAGTGCCGCGCATCGCCGGAGATCTTCAGCGATACGGCTTACTGTGGCCATGCCGGCCCCTTGTAAGCAGGGGGGACGGCCATGCCGTGGCCGTACCCCGCCTCGCCCATCGAGACAAGGGCGGAGACGCGGGCCGACTCTCCATAGCCGACCTCCCTGGAAGTCACCGGCCATGAGTCGGCTTATCTTGGAGTCGCCGTCTAGGACCCGGCATAACTTGGAGTCACCGTCTGGGACCCGGCTTAACTTGGAGTCGCCGTCTGGGACTCGGCATATCTTGGAGTCGCCGCTGGGACTCGGCATAACTCGGAGTCGTCCCTGGGACTTGGCCTAAGCGGCACTACTGATCCCAATGTCTTGAAAGGTTCTGGGGCTCGGGTGAGCCTACCCGTGGCCCATTACTCCGACACTGTCTCATCATAAGTGATTGACGAGGGATACAAAAGAGCATTAGTTTGATGTACAAACATGGTTAATAGACATTTGTAGTATGTATCAAAAACAGGAAGGCATGTCATTATGAAAGGTATAATGTGTAAAGTAAGCAGATGCAATTTTACCAAATTGGAAGCAATACAAGCTAGACACCATATGCAACATGAAACCACATTTGACAGCGCGAAGTTAAAGCAAGCACCTGGGATGGTTGTGTGTGGCAATTGAGATCATCAACTGCAGAGCTACATTTACTGTCTCCAACTGCTGACACTGCACCCATTAGAGCGCTGAAACGCTTAGTGCTTATCTTCGAATTACACTGGAGCGACTTCTGTCTTTTCTTTTCTGCATTCATCAACACTGCGTTAGAGTCTGAAATACCCATGCATAAAAAAACAATAGTGTGAGTATGGGTGAAGTGTGTGCACAATTAGTATAGTGTAAAGGTAGCAGATAGCAGGTCGGTGAGAAATAAATGAAGGGAGACATATGATAGCTCTACAACATGCACGGCACACTAAATTACTACAGGATTCTATGAAAATAATAGTCGACTGAAAGCAAATAGGTCAGTCCATTTTTTCTGCACCGTCCGATGTACAAAGAACGGGCAGATCGCCTTCATCTACCTCCAGCCAGTCAGTGTTGACGATCTTCCTCGAAACTCCAGCGACCACCGACCCAGTATTCCTCCCCTGCCTGCGCCCTCCCCTCGACCTCACCGCACCGCCGTGCTTGGCACCGCCCCCCGGCCATCGATTCAAGCCCTGCCGACCTCTAGATCGGGCGCAAGCAGCTCCTGCGCCCCACACCCCTATGATAGACACCGATGCGCCGCTTCCCCGGGGAACAGGTGGACTAGGTGATCCGCGCGCCTAAGCGGGTGCTGCTTCTTTTAGTTGCGGTTCGACTGACCCTGAATTGACATCCAGGCGGGCTACTGACCTCTAGCAAAGGTGAAATAGTAAAAGGGAGGAAACCTTGTTCATTTAGTATCACGAAGAAGATGCAGTAAGAAGCACTCAACTAGTTTCTTTCATGGGATGAATACGGTGTGAGCGGAGACGTAAGATTTGCACGAATAAGGGAAGATGAGTACCTCTTTCTACTAGCAGTGTTGTGTCCTCCTTCTGTTTTTCCGACGATCTTCTTGTTGTTCGCCGAAAACCAGAAGTTGTGGAGGATGGTGCAGCCTTGGACGAACCCATGGCCAAGTTGTTGAGTGTGGTGCGGTGGCCGCCTGACGGCGGCGGGGAAGCAGATCCGAGGCGGCGAACGACGGCGTAGAGGGAACAACTCCGGTGCGGTGGACAGTTGTGATAGTGGAGCCACAGCAGTGAGGCGCAGGACAGCGTGGTTGGAGTGGTTCTGGTATGGCGCACGTTGGCATCGGCGTCGTGGAGGCAGCTCTGCCTTGGCTTCAGCTGCTAAGTCCTTGAGGGCGTTGCGGTTGCAGTTGCGTTGGACGACGACGTCGGGGTACCGGCTCCGGCATGATGGAGGAGGGCGACGGTGGATTGGCCACTATGGGGTGGAGGACGGAGGAGGCTGGGGTTTCGCGACTGGTGGAGAGGGCGTTTTCGCGCCCACGGAGTATGAATGGGGAAACGAAGGGAGGCGGGGAACTAAGGGGGAACAATGTTTTGGTTTGAGAGGCGCTTGTTTGAAATTTGGGGAAAGTTACAAACTTTTCCCCCATCTAAAATTTTGGACATATTGCGGGTTGGGGGTAGGACAGTCATGTCAGGTGTCCCAAATGTGGGCGGGATAGATTTCGGCCGAGCGCATGGGTGTTTAGGCGCCCACGGCGTATAAATGCTTCTTGGAGGCGGCTGAGACTGGCGTCTTGGTGAAGTTACAAACCTACCCCAGTTTAGACCTTTGGACATTGGGCCGATAGGCTACACGGGCTAGAGTCAGGACAGTAATTTCCTACCACCAAACATTAGTCTCGCGCGGTTTCGGGTGACCAGAGGCCTATTTGGTGCTTCGTTCAATATTTGGGAGCAGAAGCATTAATGTTTTTGGTTCTCTTGAATTGAACTTTCAGGATTTGTCAAACTTCACAAATCTTTACTCTTGAAAATCCTAAAGCTACGATTATTTTGGAATGGAGGGGGTACATTTGAATATACATTGTACACGAGTATATATTAAAAAATATGCAACTTACCTCAGTTCATGCATGGTTCCAGATAAAATCTCCTTGGTTGCAAAAAATAAAAAGTTAGATATGCGTATGAATATATATAGCATGTTCAAACTCACAACAAAGATTGATGCCCCTTTTACATCTGATTTACAAATGCCATTATCTCTGGTTCAAATAGATGAATGCACTTCCTATGAATTCGAATCTTCGAAACCCCCTTTATGTTGAATTCGACATGTATTCTATTTCATAGCTAGCAATTTGGAATGTATCCATGCAAGTGACAAATGTATAAAGTGCTTCACACTAACAACATGGAGTGCACTAATTAATGTTTATATATGAATTGCAAAAGCATCCTTTCCTGTATTTCAAACCGCTCTCACTCTATGGATCGATAATATGAAATAAACACATGCACATGCTAGAATTCAATGGAGTATGGGTGTCTGATAGACTGATTTTCGTCCATACGCAATTTGCAAAATTCATGATCTCATCCAAAAATAATAATGCCATTTATATTTTAATTTAATGCATAGAACCGCCTTTTACACGTAGATGCACTATGCCTCACCCCGTTCTCACAAACGCGTTATATATCTCTCTATCTAACGCATAAGTGCACACACTTTATATGCATCGGCATTTCTCTTTCACACATGCTCACAATCTGTCTTAGGGTGTCGAGGTGTCTCACGCACATGCTCTCTTTGTTTCTCTCTCTCTCTCTCTCTTTCTGACTACTTTGTACCACTCTTTTCACTAATCTCAGTTGGAAAACACTATTTCTCTCGCATGCATATATACACACGCACGGTCTCTACTAGCCCTCTATACGCACATATATGTGCCTACGTGTCTACCGCACGCACATTATCTTTAGGCCTCTCTCGCACACATTGCCCCCCCCCCCCGACACACCTCTCTCTTAGTAGTTGGCAAATATGATTTCATCATATCATTCGGAAGGATATCCCTGGCTGTTAGGTTGGATGGTAATACGAGGCAAAGTTTTACCCTAGTTCGGATTGGACCCTTGCAGTTGAAGAAAGAGCCTACTCCTGTTAATGTATATTAGTGATAGGGGTGTGTACAAAGTACACGTGAATACCAGGCATTGTGCGTGTGTGTATACTATCGACGAACTAGCCCCCAAGCTTGTATAACATACTAAGATCCTAGAGTTACAAATCATATATAGTCGGCTTATCACCAGTGGGGATAGAATCCTCCGCGACTCTGGTAGCTTCGTGTTGTACGCCGAGTCCTCCACATGGGTCTTCGTATAACACGTCTCGGTCCAACCTATATGTGGTGCAGGATGGAACCGACCCATGAGTCTTCATGTTGACCCACCACAACTAGAAATGATGTGCCCACCACACCACACACGCAATCGGCCACTAAGAAAATAAGCATATACAATAGTACAACGGTATCTAGCTCACGATACGTCTCCATATTTTGTTGATGACACTGACGGACTTTGCATTTGATGCGTGCTCCGTATTTTGTTGATGACACTTACGGTCATTATATTTGAAGCGAAAGCACGATATGGTCACTGGACTTCAGAATAAGCTCATCACAATCACCACATACATTTTGTCGTGCTAACCAACATGTGGTTGGATGGTTAGGAGGACAGTGGTTTCTCGAGCCCACCAAGGTTAAAGTTCCGGTGCTCACATTTATCTTATGTTAATTTCAGTATTTTCCGGCGATGCATGTTCGGTGGGAGGAGACGTTCCACTCGACTACGAGGCACCTATGGTGACTTCCTAAAATCTCAAGATCATATATGTTGGCCCACTCTCTCGAAGGTGCTCATAGGGGTAGGGTTCGTGTGTGTGCGCTTATAGCGGTGAGTGCTTGCGCGTATATATGAGCCCTTGCGTCTGTACCGTGTTAAACAAATACATGTCATGATTATACGGTCACTGGCTCACCTGTACAACTCCGTATTTTGTTGATGACACAATCAATTGACCAGTCAAACGTTCCACGCAGCGCAACTAGTGTTGCACCATCGGGGCGCGTAACCGTGGGGCCCACCTGTCAGCCCTTATATGAAAGAAAGAAATGGTAGTTTGAGTCTGTACTGTCTTAATAAAATAGGAGTACATTTTAGGGTGATCATACGGTCACTGGCTCACCATATAGCTCCATAATTTGTTGATAACATGATCAATTGACCAGTCAAACGGTCCACATTCAGCAGCGCACATTACCATAGGGCCCACCTGTCAGCGTGTATATGAAGGACAGAAATGGTAATAAATTAGTGGTCGGTGGGTATTCGAAGTCGTGAGACCTTTGGTT